>NC_034592.1:22022146-22026465 GCF_900095145.1 Mus pahari
GTCTAAGTATGGACCTGTCTCAGAAATTAGATAGAAGAGAGAGAGAGAGAGAGAGAGAGAGAGAGGGAGAGAGAATGAATGAGAATGAGAATCAATCTTATCTGGTTACTTTTCCGGTTTCCACCGGGAGTCTACCATGACCTCCCTGGGAAGCCTATGACTAGGTGATTTCCTTGCTCCCTATTTTGAATTTCCAAAGTCTGCTCTTTCCATAACAGTGTTAACTGATGGTCACATCACTTTATTCCTTGACTAGAAACTATCTCAAGCCTTTACCTTATATTAGAAAGAAATCCAAAGGCCTACGTGGTCTTCCCTAGCTACATCTTTGACCCTCCAGGACCTACCTAGATTTACTACAGACAGCTAGCTACTTGCTTATTAACCGTCCTTATTGGGCGGCTTCTACGTCTAACAGTATGCCACCACAGCCAGGACTTGTCTGTTTGGTTCACTGCCCTGGTCTCAGGCCTGCATCAGGGCCTAGTTCACAGTAGTAACTGAATAAATATGTGCCAAAGGTATGGATGAAATCAAACAACTCTTATTTATCTAATAACTAAACAAACAAATACACACTGTACACATACTTTAAAAGTATTATTATCTGAGCCATACCCCTGAACTGCCAGACCACAAATGTCTTGCATTAACAACAGAAATACCTATACTTAAGATAACAAAATTGTGTGAGCAGAGAGCAACTATCAACTTAAAAAAAGAATCTCATTGAGAACTGAGACAGCTCAATACTTAAGATCATCTACCACTCTTGCAGAGGAACATAGCTTTCCAGTACCTACACCAGGCAGCTTAGAACCTCCTCTAACTCTAGCTCCAGGGGATATGATACCCTATTCTCACCTCTGTAGGTACCTGCACTCAAATGAACACAACCACACACAAACACACAGAATTAAAAATATTGCTAGGTGTGGTGATACATCTATAACCCCAGCACTCAGAAGGCAGAGGCATGTAGATCAAAGTTCAAGGCCAGTCTAGTCTACATAGTAAGATCCAGATAAACCAAGAATACACAGTACAGACTCTTTCTTAAAAAATAATAGCCGGGCGTGGTGGCGCACGCCTTTAATCCCAGCACTCGGGAGGCAGAGGCAGGCGGATTTCTGAGTTCGAGGCCAGCCTGGTCTGCATGCCAGCCTGGTCTACAAAGTGAGTTCCAGGACAGCCAGAGCTACACAGAGAAACCCTGTCTCAAAAAACCAAAAAAAAAACTGCTTGTGGACGTTGTACATCGTGGTGCGGAGCCTAGTGCGCACCACGATGTACAACGTCCACAAGCTAACCCCAGCAATTATAAACAGTTTACACAGCAAGTTCTAGGACATCCAGAACTATATAGAGAGACTCTCTCAAAAAATTAAAAAAAAAAAAAAAAACCCTTAAAACTTAGAGTTTAACGGAGCTGAGGGATAACTCAGCAGTTAGGAGTACTTGCTGCTTTTCTAGAGTACTTGGATTTGGCTCCCAGAACACATATGGTGGTTTATGTCTTTTTATTACGCTAGTTCTAGGGGATCTGACGCTCTCTCCTGACCACCAATGGCACCAAGCACACATGAGACACACATATATACATGGAGGCAAAACACTGATACACATAAACTAAAGTAAGTAACATCTAATAATAATAATTTTAAGCAAAATTAAAATAAAAGATTAACACTTAAAATAATGTTCCCCAATCTAACCAAGAAATGACCTCCTAAATCACCCAGTAGTGTCAATTTTTTTATGCTTCATTATGTGTGTGTGTGTGTGTGTGTGTGTGTGTGTGTGTGTGTGTGTAAGAACACATGCACACATGCCATGCCATGAATGTGGAGGTCATGCAATAACTTACAATTCTGGTTATCTAGTGGCAGGTAGCTATATCCTCCCTCTGTGCCATCTCCATGACCTCCATAAGCATTTTTTATGTGTAAGTACACTGTAGCTGTCTTCAGACACTCCAGAAGAGGGAGTCAGATCTTGTCAAGGATGGTTGTGAGCCACCATGTGGTTGCTGGGATTTGAACCCTGGACCTTCAGAAGAGTAGTCGGGTGCTCTTACCCACTGAGCCATCTCACCAGCCCAAGACAAACTTTCTAAGTATCTTTTTCATCAGGTTCAAGAATGATAAAGCTTTCCTTTTTATACTTCTATATTTGAGGTCAGAATGCCATAAAAAAGCTGACCATAGCTCACCCTGTAAATAAAATTTTAAACTATTGTGAACTAAGTAATACAGCTCAGTGGTAAAGAACTACCTACCTAGCATGCTTGAGCCACTGGCTTTAATCCCTAGCACCGAAAACAAAATGTGACAACTAAGGAAAAAGTAAGAACTGTTCTGTTCTTCTAAGACAACACTTACAACAAGTTAATAGCCATAAGCTAAGAAACAGATTAAGTAAAGTTTGGACATGACAGGCATAATGGTACATGACTTTACTCCTGGTATTCAGGCAGAGCTCTATAAATTTCAAGTCATCCAGGGCTATACAGTGAGGCCCTTTCCAAAATTAAAATAAAATAAAATTTCAGCATAACTAAATATAAGTAGGAAATATTTTACCATAAGAAAACAAAGAAAGTATACATATTAGAAAATGTATGGCACCAGCTGGCAGTGCTGCATGCTTTAATCTTAGCACTCAGGAGGCAGAGGCAGGTGGATGTATGAGCTTGAGGCCAGCCTGGGATAAAGAGAAGGTTACAGGCTAGACAGGACTGCATAAAGAAACCCTATCTCAAAAAATAAAGAAAAAAAAAAAAAAGAAAGAAAAGAAACCCTATCTCAAAAAAACAAAAAAAAAAAAAAAACAAATAGAAAAAAAACGTATGTTCCCTGAAAAGAAATAACAATTCAAACTAGCAATAAAATATTAATATCAAACCAATATTTATTTAGACTTTTCTTTTAGACAAGGTTTCTTTCCATAGCCCTGACAGTCCTGGAACTCTACATGTAGATGAGGCTTGCCTCCTGAGATCCAGAGATCCACACCTGCCTACACCACATTAACTGGAAGACTATAGAGGGAATCATGCCTTCCTATTGTTGGTGGGAATATAATTCTGTATCATCACTATGGACAACAACAATGTAACTCTCTGAAATGTAAAAACAGAACCACATATGCTCCAGCAATCCTACTACGCTCATGTTTCTGCAGCATTATTCACAACAGCCAACATCTGGGATCAACCCTAGCATCCCATCAACAGACATGTGGATAGAATTATATATACAAAAAAGTATAGGGTTGGCTCCCTCTCTCTCTGTGGGATCCAGGTATCCAGCTTAAGCCACCAGGCCTGGTAGCAGGCAGCTTTACCCTCTGAGCCATCTTGTTAACCCTAAAGACATGTTTTTAGAGATCACTTTAATAAATTTAGGCCACCAGACAAACTTGCTAAGCATTTTATGTTAAACAGGTTCAAGAATTTTTTTTAGTTTTTTAATTCAATATTTTCTTTATTTACATTTCAAATTTTATCCCCTTTCCTCATTCCCCCCCCATACCACCTTCCATCCCCCTGCTCACTAACCCACCCACTCTCACTTCCATGTCATGGCATTCCTTTACTCTGGTGTATTGAGCCTTCACAAGACCAAGAGCCTCTCCTCTCATTGATGTCCCACAAGGCCTTCCTCTGCTACATATGCAGCTAGAGCCATGAGTCCCTCCATGTGTACTCTTTGGTTAGTGGTTTAGTCCCTGGGAGCTCTGAGGGTACTAGTTGGTTCATATTGTTGTTCCTCCTATGGGGCTGCAAACCCCTTCAGCTCCTTTGGTTCTTTCTCTAGCTCCTCCATTGGGGACCCTGTGCTCAGTCCAATGGATGGCTGTGAGCATCCACTTCAGTAAATACAGACACTGGCAGAGCCTTTCAGGAGACAGTGATATCAGGCTCCTGTCAGCAGGCACTTGTTGGCATCCACAATAGTGTCTGGGTTTGGGAACTGTATATGGGATGGATCCTCAGGTGAGACAGTCACTGGATGGCCTTTCCTTCAGTTTCTGCTCCAAACTTTGTCTCTGTACCTCCTCCCATGGGTATTTTGATCCCCCTTCTAAGAAGGACCGAAGTATCCACATTGTGGTTTTCCTTCTTCTTGAGCTTCATGTAGGCTGTGAATTGTACCTTGGGTATTGCAAACTTCTGGGCTAATATCCACTTATCAGTGAGTGCATACCATGTGTCTTAGTCGGGGTTTCTATTCCTGCACAAACATCATGACCAAGAAGCAAGTTGGGGAGGAAAGGGTTTATTCGGCTTACATTTCCATACTGCTGTTGATCACCAA
>NC_034592.1:22027590-22029192 GCF_900095145.1 Mus pahari
GCACACACACACATACAGAGAGAGAGAGAGAGAGAGAGAGAGAGAGAGAGAGAGAGAGAGAGAGAGAGAGAATTCCAAGGCCTTTAACTTAAAATTCAAAATCAGTCTTACCTCAGCACACCTATCCAATACTATTTTACACTATAACATTATTTGTTTACTTACTAGTGCATATGCATATGTGTGTGTGCACACACCATGGTGCACTTGTGTAAGGAAGAGGACAACTTTCAGGACCTGGTTCTCTTTTTTCACTGTAGAATCCAGAGACTGGCCGATCTCAGGTTTGCACTGCGAGCACTTTTACAAAAACCAAGAGCCCTTTGCCTCGTGTTGCCGGTTCTATTCAAATTGACCTTCTCATTTCCTCTGTCCTGTGTTTTCAGAGCTTCTTACCTACATGCTTTAATTTCCATAGCCTGGCCCAATGAACCTTTGCAATCATATACAGTGCCTAGTGAGAAGCCTCAGCTCTGAACTAAAGAACTCATTCTATCACTGACTTGGAACTGATTGTGTGCTTTGCTTTTGCTTCATCTTCTTTTTCTGTTTTGGTTTTTCTTTTTCTTTTTTTTTTTTTAAAGATGTATTTATTTATTATATGTAAGTACACTGTAGCTATCTTCAGACACTCCAGAAGAGGGCGTCAGATCTAGTTAGGAATGGTTATGAGCCACCATGTGGTTGCTGGGATTTGAACTCTGGACCTTCGGAAGAACAGTCGGGTGCTCTTACCTACTGAGCCATCTCACCAGCCCCTTCATTTTTCAAGACAAGGTTTCTCTGAGTAGCCCTGGCTGTCCTGGAACTCACTTTGTAAAAGACAAGCTGGCCTCAAACTCAGAAATCTGTCTGCCTCTGCCTCCCGAGTGCTAGGATTAAAGGAATGCACTGTATTTTCATCTTTTGCCATCTACCTCCTGGGTTTCCAGCAAAACAAAGTCCTTCAAAGTCTGAGAGCCTCTGATAGACCCATATATCGCCAGTTCCAGATACCAGAGAAAACACAAATCATTTTCCAATCATCTTTGCTAGTATTTACTTCCCCACAAATCACTCTGAAGAAGAGCACAGTGCCATCAAAGCCCTGGCACCATCTGGGCATGGTGGTGTGTGCCTGCGCTGCTAGCACTAGAGTCTTAAGAGGACCAAGTTCTAGGCCAGTCCGGACTACTAATGAGCTTCAGGCTAGCCAGAGCTACAAAAAAAAAAAAAAAAAAAAAGACCCTGTCTCAAACAACAATAACAATAATATTATAATAATCAGGATTCAGCCAAAATAAATCATAGCAAATACATATTTTCCCTAAAGTTTGCATGTATTTTCTATATTAACTAATTTCATTTTGAAAGGGTCAAAAACTACTCTCTGACCACTTAAATTCAACAGCACTTACCACATTTTTATATTAAATCAAACTGAGGAATAATTTAAGCTTTTCAACTCATATGGTTAAAACATTTCTTAGAAAGTCATGATGGTGGTGCACACCTTTAGTCACAGCACTCAGAAGGCAGAGGCAGGCAGAGCTGTGTGAGTTCAGAGCCAGCCTTGTCTACAGAATTAGTTCCAGGGCTACATAGAGAAATGCTGTCTTGAAA
>NC_034592.1:22029867-22031369 GCF_900095145.1 Mus pahari
TTTTTTTTTTTTTTTTTCTTACTAAAGACTTTTAAAATTCATTTATGCCTGGCATGGTGGCACACACCTTTGATCCCACATTCAGGAGGCAGAGGCAAGCAAATGCAAGGCCAGCCTGGTCTGCATAGAGCATTCCAGGTCTGTTAATTAGGACAACACACATCAAAAAGAAGTTTATTATTATTGTGTGTTGGTGGAGGGGCACATGCCACAGTATCCATATGAATCAGAGGACAAATCTGTAGCTATTTCTTTTATCTTACATCAAACGCAGATTGCCAGATTTGCAAGGCCAGCACTTTTACCTGCTGAGCCATTTCTCCAGCCCCAGACTCTAAAACTTTTAAAGATTTATTTTTAACTTTCTGAATATGAGCATGGGTACAGTGCCCACAGAGACCAGATTAGGGCAGAGGATCCCCTGAAGCTAGAGTCACAGCTTAGTCACACAGGGGGATCTGCAGGAGCAGCACATGCTCTTCTTACCTCTATATCCCCTTAGTAAGGTTTTATGGAACATAGCTATGCCATCTAGTCATGGTGTCTACAACTGTTCTCATGGTTAGAAGGCAGGGGAAAATAATAGCCAGTCTTCTACAGTCTATTTGGCCCCTACAGAAAGACTGCCAACCTCTAATAAGTAAGCTTATCTCTTCTAAGGAAGAGCATGGAGAGGAAGCACAAACCTGGTAAGGTATAATTTTTGAGCTACACTAGAAAACTACACTAGAAGTTCCAAGGAGAATACATCTAGTACAAGTGTCAACAGTTAACAGGACACAGTGACACACAACTATAATCCCAGCACTGGGGAGGTAAACGCTAGAAGATCGAAAGTTCAAGGTCAAATACAATGCAAATTTGAGGGCAGTATGGGCTTAAGACTCTCTTGCTGGGCCTGGTGGCACACACCTTTAATCCCAGCACTTGAGAGGCAGAGGCAGGCAGATTTCTGAGTTCGAGGCCAGCCTGGTCTACAGAGTGAGTTCCAGGACAGTCAGGGCTACACAGAGAAACCCTGTCTCCAAAAAAATAACATTTTGGGATAGAATAATATTTCACATAAGAATCTCTAATTAAAAGCATCCCAATTTATAATAATGTATCAACTAATTTTAAACTGTAAGGCAGCATTTAGAGTTCAAGTAAACAGCCTACTCTCTAGCTTAATCTTAGGTTCTCTTTCTCTGTGTCTCCCTTCCCTGCTCTCTTCTCTCCAGCTCTCTGAAGAGCAGAGGACTGCACTGCAATCCTATTGTTGACAGGATCCTCCTTGTAACTTATAATGTACTAGGCTCACAAGTTATACTTGTACTTGCTAGGCATCCCATCACCAAACTACATCCTTGGCCCAAATAGCATCCGTTTATTAACATTAAGAGTGAACATGGGAGCCAGGCGTGGTGGTGTACGCCTTTAATCCCAGCACTTGGGAGGCAGAGGCAGGCGGATTTCTGAGTTCGAGGCTAGCCTGGTATACAAAGTGAGTTCCAGGACAGCCA
>NC_034592.1:22031636-22032788 GCF_900095145.1 Mus pahari
TACATATGAAAAATGCCTAAAAAAAAAAAAAAAAAAAAAAAAAAAAAAGAGTGAACATGGAACCAAATCCAATGTATTCATTTACTATAGAGGACGCTTTAGTAGTCAATAAAGTGGAGAGGAAACTAAAACTGGAGTAGATCTGATGACTACCACTGAAGACTGGCCACTTACAACCATGGTGATGCATACCTTTAAGCCCTACACTCAGGAGGCAGAGGTAGGCCAACTTCTGAGTTCGAAGCAGGACTGGTCTACAAAGCAAGTCCAAGGCCATCCAGGACCCTGTCACAAAAACAAACAAAACAAAACCATGACAGTCTCTGACACCTACTGACATGTGATCTGTGACCTCTGACATCTAGTGTCATATGATCTGAAATTAAGATGATGTCCTTATCTGTCCCACACAGAAAACTGAGAGAACTGTAAATCATAAGTAGAAATGTAGTATGTCGTTAATAAAGTCAGTGAAAACCAGTGTAGGCTATAATTACTTCACTACTACAATTAAGATAGCCTCCATCTCCATAATATGGCAGAATGGATGAAAATTAAACCTTTTAGCCAGATGTGGTGGCACGCGCCTTAACCCCTGCACTCAGGAGGCAGAAGCAGGCCTGATTTTGAGGCCAGCCTAGTCTACAGAGTAATTTCCAGGACAACCAGGGCTACACAGAGAAATCCTGTCTTTTGGGGGGGGGGGGAGATATTTAACATTTGAGAAAGTGGAAAATATCAAGGTTATATAGGTTATATACATGGTTTGTTTGTTTTTCTTTTCTTTTGAGGTGGTTAGGAGTACTATCTGCTCTTCAAGAGGTCCTGAATTCAATTCCTAACAACCACATGGTGGCTCACAACCATCTGCAATGGGATCTGGTGCCCTCTTTTGCTATTCAGGGTTACATGCAAATAAAGCACATAAAAAAATAAATCTTTTTAAAACGTTTCAACTAAGAATTATACAGTGATAACATAATGGAGTATGCTAGAAGACAAGTTTAAAAAAAGAGGAAAACTGAATAAACTAACAGTGTATCAATGGTGTTCACTAATTGTATTAAGCACAGCAGACTAGTGGAAAACGGTAGAAGTAGGGAAACTTAATACAGTGTCTATGGGAACTCAGTGCATCTTATTTTTTTTTTT
>NC_034592.1:22033428-22037254 GCF_900095145.1 Mus pahari
TTTTGTTTTTCTCTGTATAGTCCTGGCTATCCTCTGTAGACCAGACTGGCCTCAAACTCAGAGATCTGCCCTCCCAAGGTCTGGTATTAAAAATGTGCACCACCACTACCTGGCAAGAATTTTTAATTACATAAGTAGTATGTTTTTAAATTCAAGCATTCAGTTCAGTAAAGTAATACAATCTTGAGGAAAGTATTAATGCTGCACTATATCATAGTCTCTGTCAACTACGCCCTAGAAAAGGCACCAACTGCCTATGACATTCTAGAGCAGACTCACATTCTGTGACACACAATATTGGTTTTTTTTCTTTTAGTTTGCTGAGATTAGAAAAACAAAATACAAAACATTTCATTATACAAATTTGCACTAGTTTCATATGTGGAGCAAGGTAAATATATTTCCTAAGCAGAACTATTTAAGAAACACCAGGTTTTTGTTTTTTTGTTTTGGTTTGGTTTGGTTGGTTGGTTTTGCTTTTTTTCAGATCTTGCAGATCAAAAGAGTGAATCCATGACCTCTCTCCCAAGGGACAAACACTACAGCTAAGCAATACACTCAGCCATGAAAAGCCAGCTTTTATGCTATCACCCACAGCAAACCTTATCTTAAGCTACCAGAAGTTATAGCTAAGCCAAAACATGTTGGTACAAACCAGCAATTCTAGCATTCAGGAGGCTGAAGCAGATGAATCCCAAGTTTGAAACTAGCCTAGGCTATAGAAACCCTACTTGAAATAACTAGGGTCTTGGCTAGAGATGCACCATAGCAGTAGAATGTCTGTCTGGGTTCAGTCCCCAGCAATGAACATATAGAAAGCCAGGTCTGTAGAGGTAACACAGCAGTTAAGAGCCCTGGTTATTCTGGAGGATGGCCTTGGTTCAAGTCCTAGCCACCACAAGGTGGTGTACAACCATGCTAACTCCAGTTTCAGGGGATCCAACTCCCTTTTCTGACTCCATAGGCACCAGACATGTGTGGGTACTCATACATACATGCAGCAAAACATCCACACATATAAAATAAGAAAGAAAAGAGGGGAGGGCAATAGCCAGTGACTTATACATTTAATACCAGCATTTGGGGTTTGAGGGAGTTGATATAAAAGAGTTGTTGCAAGTTCAAAGCCAGTCTGAGCTGTACAGTAAGTAGACCAAACTAGGCTACAGTGACAATGTGTCTACCTGGAGAGAGACAGAGATAGAGGCAATGTAGAATGATTGTGATTGAATAGTTTCAACTGACTAGAGATAGTAAGAATATAGGTGTTAGGTAGTAGCTAGCATTTCAAGCTTGTACTCTCAATCACCTGAGTGCCTAAATACTCCAATTTTATCCATGAAATACTATGACTTTTGTTTGTTTTAGTTTGAAACTGGAAGCTGAACCTATACCCATATGCATGCTAAGCATGTACTCCACCAACACTTCCAATCCTGAAGGGAAGAATTCCCTTTTCCTTAATTTGTTATAGGGAAAATGTCACAGAGCATGTGGAAGTCAGAAATCTGAGAATAGCTGTGGGAGTCAGTTCTGTTCGTCTACCCTAGGATAGAACTCAGGCACTCAGCATTGGTGGCAAACCCCTTTACCCACAGAGCCATCTAAAGGTTGGGGGGGGGGAGGATTTTGTTTGTTTTGCTTTTGTGGGGATTTTTGTTGTTGTTTTGAGACAGAGTCTTGAAGCTCACTGAGGAGACAGAGGCAGAGGTAGATGGAGCTCTGTGAGTTCAAGGCCTGCCTGGTCTACAAAGCCAGTTCCAGGATACCCAGAGCTTCACAGAGAAACCCTGTCTCAAAAATCAACAAGATGGAGGGGTTCACTGCTTCTGCCACCCAAGTGCTGGAATTAAAGGTGTGCGCCACCACACCTGATGATACATAACTAGTTTTGATTACAACACAGAGCTACATGGCTGAGGAAAGAAAAAAAGATTTAATTTCCCAAGGTCAAATTAGTAACATGTAAAGTTGAGATGACAATCTAGTTATATGTAGTTTTAGAATTTGGATTTCCCTAGTAACACATACACAATCTCAATCTTTCTCCTCCCCTCTTCTTTTGTGTGTGTGTGGGGGGGGGGGTTGTCTGACTGTCTGTCTACTAAGTCAAGCATTTATCTCCCAGCTATGAAAGCTTATTATGCTTAAGATTACTGCTTACAGTTGCCTCACTCAGTAGAACTAGAATTGGGACTTGTACGGAAAAGGAGGATAGAAGAAGCTAAGAGAGAGTGAGGGATGAGTATGACCATAATATAAACATGTTTGAAACTGAATGAATTAATTAAATAAAAGAAATAACCCCCTCACTCTTGGAACAAGTATTCACATTTAAGTCAGAGTGCAGACAACACCCAGCCTTCTTGAAAAGCTTCCAACTGTCTGGCAATGTAAGTTTTAGTTGAACTTCAGGACTAAATAATCTCAACTTCCTCAAATTCTAAGAAGGTATGTAATTCTAAGTGCTATGTAAAAATTTAGAAAAGAATTGCTAGTGTTTAACCCAGATATTACCAAAAAGACGGGCGTGGTGGGGCGTGGTGGGGCGTGCTTGCGCTTGCTGTGCTTGCTGCTCTCTATAAAATGGCTTACAACTGCCTGTTAATGCCAATCCCAGGGTGATGCCCTTTGCCAGTCTCCTTACACACACACACACACACACACACACACACACACACACACACAAATAAGCTGGAGAGATGGCTCAGTGGCTGCTCATCCAAAGGACCCAGGTTCAATTCCTTACACCCAAATGGAAACTAACTATAACTCCAGTCCCAGGGACTCTAACACCTTCTGGCCTCCTCAGACACAGCAAACACATGTTGTACTGACATACATGATAGCAAAAACACCCATGCACATAAAATAAGAATAAATAAATCTTTTTTTGAAAAGAAAAGCAGTACCTACAAAGAACAACTGATCACATTTACCACATTTTGTATCTTTGTTGTTACTGTTTTTACGGCAGTTCATGCAGCCAGGACTGGCTTCAAATTCACCTGTGTAGGCAAGGATGACCTTGAGTTTCTTCTGTCTCCACCTCCTGAGCACTGGGATTACAAGGGTGCACTACAATGCCTGGACAGTATTAAGAGCCAGGGATTAAATCTAGGGTATCATAGATGTTATACAAGCACTCTAACAACTAAGGTACAGCTCCAAGCTGGGATGGTGATATTACAATAATCATAAGTACTCATTAAACTTCAATCAGCATTACTATCTGTGTCAGTGTTTCTACCCAAAAGAAAACCCCTGGCCTAAAACATCAGTTACTGCAGTGTGTGGGTGTGGGTGACAGAGTGTGCTTAGCACGTAAGTAACATGGAGGTCAGAAGGCAACTTTCTCCAGTCAGTTCTTTCCTTCCACTTTCACACCAGTTCTAGGATTGAACTCAGGTCAACAGATTTCACAGCAAATACTTTTCCTACTGAGTCATCTCCTTGGCCCAAAAATAGCTGTTCAATATAAGCCAACCATTAAAATGCCCTCATTTAAAAAAGAAATCTCCTCCCTGGCTCTAGAGAACTGGCTCAGGAGGTAGGAGTCCTCATTGCCCCTCAGTTCCCAGCACCCCCACGGTGGCTCAAACTGCCTCTAACTCCAGTTTCAGGGAATCAGATGCCCTCCTCTGTCTCCTAGAGCACTTGGTAATTACTGTGGTGCACAAATGTATACATAGGCAAAAGTCTCATACACATAAAGTGAAAAAAATGAATCTTTAAAAAATAAATTAAAAGCCAGGCAGTGGTAGCGGACACCTTTAATCCCAGCACTTGAGAGGCAGAGGCAGGCGGATTTCTGAGTTCGAGGCCA
>NC_034592.1:22038114-22040336 GCF_900095145.1 Mus pahari
TGGTTGTGAGCCACCATGTGGTTGCTGGGATTTGAACTCTGGACCTTTGGAAGAGCAGTCGGGTGCTCTTACCCACTGAGCCATCTCACCAGCCCGCATTAAGTATTCTTAACCACTGAGCTACCACACAAGTTTCTAAAATTTTAAAACCGTAAGCATTTAAAATGGGAATGTAGCTCAATGATAGTGTGCTTGCCAAACATGTCCAGGGTCTGGGTCTGAACTAAAGCACAGGTTTTTTTTTAAAAAGATATTTAATCCAAATAATTGCTTGGGAGGGTACTACTTGGCTCTGATCATGAAGTAAAGGAAAAAGAGCTACTAGCCCTTGGCCCTCTTTTAATATTTTTCCTTTTCCAATTGAAAGCCACTACTCAATCCTTCAAGAATTATAGAAAATAATTAATAAAATATTCATTAGTAAGCAAAATAAGAAAACGAAGAACTGAACATGTTCGACAACATGCTTTCTTCTAGTCTCTGTGTGGGTGTATCAGAATTACATAGAAGCAAGACCAAGCAAGCACTTTCTGGATAGACAGCTTAGATAATGAGCAGACATCCTGTCTGCTTTATAGTTACAAGAGTATGCAGACAGCCTTGTCTTAAGAAAACTGCTTACTAAGAAAGGTGTATAAACACATCCACAGGCCAAGGCAAAACTGTGGCCAAGATGTCTCATGCACGCATGAAGTCCTGGGTTTGAACCAAAGCACACATGCACACACAAAACAACAGTGCTTTACTATTGCTGTTTTAGATGGGGATTTTTGTGTCTGTTTCTGAGACAGGGTCTCAAATAGCTCTAAAACTCACTCAATAGCCATGGCTAGCCTTGAACTCTTGCTCTTCTTGCATCCAGCACTGAATGGCTCAGATTCCAAGTATATATTCCACATGCTAGACATGGTTGTGCACACCTTGGATTCTAGCACTCAGGAGGCAGAGGCAGGCGATTTCTGAGTTCGAGGCCAGCCTGGTCTACAAAGTGAGTTCCAAGACAGCCAGGGCTACACCGAGAAACCCTGTCTCGAAAAACCAAAAAAAAAAAAAAAAAGAAGAAGAACTTGATAAGTGTTAGTAGCTCTTGGGCTGGAGAGATTACTCAGCAGTTAAAAGCATTGGTTGCTCTTCCAGAGGACTGAGTTCAATGTCCAGAAACCACATGGTGGCTCACAACCATCTGTAATGGGATCCAATGCCCTCTTCTGGTGTGTGAAGACAGCCACAGTGTACACATATACATAAAATAAGTAATTAATTAATTTAAAAGGGAGAGGGCACTTGTTGCTCTTGCAAAGGATCCAGGTTCGGTTCCTGGCACCCACATAGCAGCTCACAACTGTCTATAACTCCAACTTTAGGGAATTCAATTCCTCTCTGGTACCCAAGGACTCCAGGCACATATGTGGTGCATATATAGACAAGCAAAAACACAAAACACTTGTATACAAAAATGAAAAATAAAATAATTTAAAAGTTTTAAGAAATATTTTTAAGTGTTTTTAAAAAAAAGTAGCTCACCAAGCATGGGGATGCATACCTTTAATCCAAGAACTTGGGAGGCAGAGGTAGGAGGTTCCAGGCCAGCCTGGGCTATAGAACGAGTTCTAGGACAGCCATAGAGTGCTACACAGAGAACCCTATCTCAAAAACCTAGATAAAAATGTTAGATAGACAGACAGACAGACAGACAGACAGAGATAGATGAGTAAATAAGTTAGCACGCAAACACTCAGAGAAAAGTCTTAAAGTCATTTTCTGTTGGAATTCAACTTTGAATGACACAACCTTAAATGGCTAAAGGATACATTATTTTAGAAGGTCAAAACTAGAGTTCTTGCCAGGAAAGATGGTGCACACCTTTAATCCCAGCACTCAGCACTCAGAAATGGCAGAGGCAGGTAAATCTCTGTTACTTTGTTTGTTTGTTTGTTTTTCCAGACAGGGTTTCTCTGTATAGCCCTGGCTGTCCTGGAACTCTGTAGGCCAGACTGGCCTCGAACTCAGAAATCCGCCTGCCTCTGCCTCCCGAGTGCTGGGATTAAAGGCGTGCGCCACCACGCCCAGCGCATTAAGTATTCTTTTTTTTTTTTTTTTTTTTAAAGATTTATTTATTTATTATATACACTGTAGCTGTCTTCAGACACTCCAGAAGAGGGCATCAGATCTTGTTAAGGATGGTTGTGAGCCACCATGTGGTTGCTGGGATTTGAACTCTG
>NC_034592.1:22040621-22043877 GCF_900095145.1 Mus pahari
CTGAGTTCGAGGCCAGCCTGGTCCATAAAGTGAGTTCCAGGACAGCCAGGGCTACACAGAGAAACCCTGTCTCGAAAAAAAAAAAAAAAAAAAAAGACAAGCCTGGTCTACAGAATGAGTCCCAGGACAGCTAAGGAAAAAGCACACGTATACACCACCACAGCTGGCTCATGTAAATTATGCAATTCATGTAAATTATGTAAGTATTTTTTTCAGGTAGAAATACTTAGCAGATATCAGATTCATCTTCACACTCAAAAAGATATAGGATAGCTATGTAAGAGACAGCTCAGCAGTTAAGAACACTGACTTCTCTTCCAAAGGAACCAGGTTCAATTCATACCACACACATGACTATTTATAATTCCAATTCCAGAAGATCTGACATCCTCTTCTGGCATCCACAGGTAATGTATACATGTGTTACACAGACACACATGCAGACAAAATATCTATACACATAAGTCTCAAAACAATTTTTATTATTTATTATTATCACTATTATGTTATAACGACTCCTAAAGTCTGCTTTTAGATTTTACTTTTTCCTTACTGTTATGTGAGCATATGTGTGATGTGTATAGTGGTGTGCATATGGAAGTTAAAGGATAACCATGTGGAGTTGATTCTCTCCCACCTTCACATGTCCCAGGAATGGAACTGAAGTTGTCACACTTACATGGCAAGCACATTTACCACCCACTGGGCCATCTTGCTATCCCTGTTAATATGTTTTCTAAATAAGCCTTTCCTAACTCATTCATTTACACATATAACCATGAGAAATTGAGGTATCAATTGATATTGAACACGTCCTCTAGGCACTGCACTGCAGAGTCCAGAACTCAGTCTCACCTAGGAACAAAACAGAACTGGACTTTTGGAAATGTTTTTATAAAATCACCTTTAATCCTAGCACTCAGGATGCATAGGTGGGAGGATTTCTTCTAAATTCAAGGCCAGCCTGGGCTACAGAACAAGTTCCAGAACAACCAAGGAATACATAGTGAGACCCTGTCTCAAACAAAATAAAAAAAATAATAAAATAAATAATAATAATAATAAGTTATTATTTAGTAATAGTAATAACTACTACTACTATTATTATTTAAGCAATTTCCAAAATGTGTATTTCATAAAAAAATTACTAGTTCCGATTCTTTTACAAGTGAAAACATCTTGAAAACAATTACTTCGGAAGTTAAGAATCACAAGAAATTCTATACAAACACTAGTTTGTATAGCTTATATGACACAAATACTTAACTAAAAACTTTTCCAGCTGAGTAGTAGTGGCACGTGCCTTTAATCCAAGCACTCAGGAGGCTGAGGCAGGCAGATCTCTGAGTTTGAGGCAGACTTGTCTATAGAGCAAGTTCCAGGACAGCCAGGGTTACACAGAGAAACCCTGTCTCAAGGAAAAAAAAAAAAAGGTTTTCCAACCTAAGGAAAAAAAGTATTTGTGCAGAAAAAACAAACAAACAAAACAAAAAAAACATAAAAAACACTATTCTTCCAGAGGGATTGATTCTATTTGCACAAGGTTAAAAAAGAAAAAAATTATAATTTACCCTTGAGATTCCTAGAACATGACAATAAGTCTCCCCAATATATCCTCCCTTGAAAGAATAATTCTAGAAAGAAATGGAAATCATGACACCTACCTGTAATCCCAACCCTGAGACAGGATCTCAAGTTTGAGACCGGCTTGGACTGCATTATGAAACTGTGTCTCAAAAAAAGAATAGAAAAGATCAAAGAATAAAGTAAATGCCTTAGTACCAAGATGTACCTGCTTTTCTGCTTAAACTTTTCTGCAAACATGAAGGGTAGTTTTTAAAATACTTATTTAGTATTTTATGCAATTTATTTAACTGCAGTTCATTATATTTAAAAAGTAACAAATTTGGGCTGGTGAGATGGCTCAGCGGGTAAGAGCACCCGACTGCTCTTCCAAAGGTGCAGAGTTCAAATCCCAGCAACCACATGGTGGCTCACAACCATCCTTAATAAGATCTGACTCCCTCTTCTGGAGTGTCTGAAGACAACTACAGTATACTTACATATAATAAATAAATCTTAAAAAAAACAAAAGTAACAAATTTCACAGTTAGCTATACCAACAAAAAGAGACTATATCTATATCTGTACAGTCTCCAAAATCCTATTGTCAGACCGTAGTTCCTTGCACGGTGCTGTGTGCACCACCTGAGAGAACCTCAGCATGCTCAGTGGAGCCAGCTAGTGGACAAAGACATGGCAGCACTGGGACAGGAACCAAGAAGGCACCAAGAGAGGAGGGCTCACTCCTTAAATCTAGAATCTAGGCCAGGCATGGTGACACCAGAACTTGAGAGGTACAGACAAGAGGATCAGGAGGTCAAAGTCACACAATACTACCCTTCTTAAACAAACAGGGGACACGCAAACACAATCCCAGTGCTCTTTAGAAGTACACATACTGAGAAATCGAAAACCAGAGATGTTGGCTCCTGCTTGTAAGCCCATTATTAAGATAAGATCTCCCAAACTTGCAGGTCTGAGGCCCATCTGGGCTACAAAGTGAGATCCTGCATTTAAAAGGGGGGGGGGGGGCGCAAGGAGGACAGAAGGCCTAGGGAGATGTCTCAGCAGATAAGCATGAGGTCCTAAATTCCATCCTATTACCCACATAAAGTCTGCTGTGCTGACACATGCTTGTAATCCCAGACTGGGGAAGCAGAGTCAGGAGGGTCCCAGAGGCTTGTCTAGCCAATCGGGGAGCTCCGGGATACATGAGCAAACTTATCCTGAAGCATGAAACGGAAGCTGGGTGATGGTATACAGCTTTAATCCCGGCATTCAGGAGGTAAGAGCCAGTGAGTAGATCTCAGAGTTTGAAGCTAGCCTGGTCTATAGAGAGTTCCAACACAGCAAGAACTACACAAAGAAACCCCCTATCTCTGGAAAGAAAAAGAAAGAGAGAGAGAGAGAGAGAGAGAGAGAGAGAGAGAGAGAGAGAGAGAGAGAGAGAGAGAAATAATAAAGGAAAATACCCATCCTCAGTTTCTGGCTTATACATACATATGTGTACCCCCCCAACACACACACACACACATTGAAAGATGACTTTGAGAAAGCAAAAATATTATTATTCCATAGATTATTTATTAAAAAGGAAAAATAATGCCTTTACAAGAAAAGTCTTGTGAGACTCCTTAATCAAAAATATGTCGCCGGGCATGGTGGCGCATGCCTTTAATCCCAGCACTTGGGA
>NC_034592.1:22044252-22059859 GCF_900095145.1 Mus pahari
ATTTCTGAGTTTGAGGCCAGCCTGGTCTACAGAGTGAGTTCCAGGACAGCCATGGCTACAGAGAGAAACCCTATCTTGAAAAAAATCCAAAAAAAAAATAAAATAAAATAAAATAAAATGGCATTTGCCAATCAAATGATTCATTTTCATTATGCTGTAAATGTGACTGGTTGCTGGATCCAGCTCCATAGTAAAGCAAGTGCCCCACATGCTATGGCTAGAGTCTGATCCCTAACACTGCAAAATAAACAAGTAAATAAAAACAGATAACAAAACAAGGAAATATTTTTTACTTTTTGCTGTGTTTTTTTTTTTTGGTTTTGTTTTGTTTTGTTTTGTCAGAGTCTCTCACTTTATAGTTCTGGCTAGCCTAGATCTCGTTATGAAGATCACACTGGCCTTGAACTCACAAAGATCCACCAGTCTCTGACCCCTAAGTGCTGGAACCACATCCAGCGGGGAGCGGGGAATGGAGAGATGATTTAAGTTACAGACTTTAAAAGTCCCATCCAGCAGCAGACAATGGGGAAGAGAAAAGCTGTAGAACAACCTAACACTTGTACTCAGCTCTCCACAACTGTTAACACCACGGCACTTCTTCCTCATGCACATGTGCCTGCATATCATTAGGATTAAAGTGCAAGCTTCACACGTGCTAGGCAACTGCTCTACCATCAAGCTACACCATCAGTCCTGCTTTAGCCTTTAGGAAAAGAAAAAAAAAAAATGCTGGGCAGTGGTGCTACAGGCCTTTGATACCAGTACTCAGGAGGCAGAGGCAGGCATGAGTTCCAGGACAGCCAGGGCTACACAAAGAAACCCTGTCTCAAAAAGCAAAAATTAACAGGAAGGAAGGAAAGGGAGAGGAATTCACACATACCATCACTGTTGTCATCACCTCCAATCTATATTCTCTTACAAACATTTCAACTTCAATAAGAATTACACGAGGAAGAACTACAATATAATCTCCAATGGCACATGTACCAATCTACACTCTATATGTTGTTTCTAAAATTATCATTTCTGCTACATAGTCACCAGTTATTGTCAGATTAAAACTTCTTTTAATGAACTGAGTGTGGTGGCTCATGCCTTTAATCCCAGCAATAGGGAGGCAGAAGCAAGTGGATCTCTGTACATTGCAAGCCAACCTGGTCAGCATAGGAAGCTCCAGGCAAACCAGGGCTTCACTGTGAGACCCTGACTCTTGTCTCTGTCTCCTCTGTCTCTCTCTCTCACACACACACTACCTCCATGGAAGATGTGGCACCACTTATTTCAACTTGCATTCCCTAATTTAATAATAAAACTATCAACATACTGTCTAGAACTACTTTTCTTCTTTTTTGATAAAAACAAGTTTATAGCCAGGCAGTGGTGGCGCACGCCTTTAATCCCAAGAACGCCTGGATCACACAGCAAGTCCCTGCCTTCAAAAACAAGCAAAAAAAAAAAAAAAAAAAAAACTTGACTTACAGACGTCTCACTTTCATTTCATGACGATGGGAAGGTGAGCATAGCCAAGTCCTACATGGCATCATGTGCTAATAAGAGCTCATACATATGCCGGGCAGTGGTGGCGCACACCTTTAATTCCAGCACTTGGGAGGCAGAGGCAGGCGAATTTCTGAGTTCGAGGCCAGCCTGGTCTGCAAAGTGAGTTCTAGGACAGCCAGGGCTAAACAGAGAAACCCTGTCTCAAAAACATAAAAAAAAGAGCTAATACATGCCATATGAAAACAAATGCCCACAGAAGTACTGTACAGTGTTTGTGAAATAATTTCCTAGAGGAGCCAGGCATGGTAACACATGCTTATAATCCCAACTCAGAAGGGTGAGGAAAGACAGGAAGTTTAAGGTCAGTTTGGTCTACATAGTAAGTTATAGGCCAGTCTGGGTTACATAGTGAGACCTTATCTTGAAAAATAATAATAATCATCCTCTACTATATATCAAGCTGAAAGGCAGAAGGAGCTAAAGAAAGAGAGACAGAGAGAGACAGACAGACTCACCCCCTTATCCATGGACCATTTACTGAACACCTACTATGCAGCAGTCCTTATTCCAGCACAGAAATGATGACAAAGTCTCTGTTGTCATGAAGATGGCAAGTAAGGAAGAAAAAATTATAATTTTCAATAAATATATAACAGCAGATGGATACATGGCATAGAGAAAACAAAAGAGTAGAGGACAAAGATTTGCCACTGAGAGCCATCTGGGTGACACAGCGAGTTCCAGACTACCCTTAGCAACTTTGTGAGACCCTATCTCAAAATGAAAAACCTACAGAGCTGTGTGAAAAAGCAGCTCAGTAATAGTACACCTGTCCAGAATGCCCCTGGCCCTGAGCAGGTACCACCCAGAGATGCCAGAACCTAAAGAACTTGAAAGAGAATTTAAAGAAAACAATTTACCAAAAAAAAGAAAGAAAGAAGGGCTGGTGAGATGGCTCAGTGGGTAAGAGCACCCGACTGCTCTTCCAAAGGTGCAGAGTTCAAATCCCAGCAACCACATGGTGGCTCACAACCATCCTTAACAAGATCTGACGCCCTCTTCTGGAGTGTCTGAAGTCAGCTACAGTGTACTTACTTATAATAAATAAATAAATCTTTAAAAAAAAAAAAAAAAAAAAAAAAAGAAAAGAAAAAGAAAACAATTTACCAGCTTCCCGACTCTGTATAAAATTGTATGGGTCTTTTCATATATGAAAAAATAACAACTGAAGACATATTATAGTTGAGCCTGATACTTTTCACTTAGGAAAAAAAAACATAAGGATCTCTTCCTATTTACAAGCTTTATCACCTTTATGATTTTAAGAAAACCACTATGGGCGCTGGCAGCACAACTCCTAGTGTGCTTCCCTGCTATTCTACAGCATATGCAAAGCCATAGGTTCCAGAAGAGGCGGAGGAGGGCTAGGAAAATGGCTCAGTTGTGGATCGCTTCCCACACAAGCACGAGGTCCTGAGTTCAGATTCCCAACTCCCATGTAAAAAGCTTTACTCCTATGTAAACATAGCGAGTGCCTGTGATCCCTGGATTGGGAATCAAAGACAGTGGGAACTCGGGGCTTGCTGGCAAGCCAGTAGGAGATCTTGTCTCAAAAAACTAAGGTGGAGAGACAGGAAGACATTCAACATGAATCTCTGGCTTCCAGAAACACATACACACACATGTAAACACATGAACATTTATATGCCCATACAACGCATACACAAGAAGGTAAAAGAAAAAGAAAATTAGCAACTACGAAAATTTCTTTTCACAAGCTTCAGGGGCTTGAAAGTCTGTGATGCCTCAGCACAAAAATCACAACACTCACTTCCTCTTCTTTCTACAGTAGTGTGCTGATTCCCCAGGACACTAGATGAAATATCTACGGTCTGCTCTATCTTTCAAAACTACACTGGTACCATTCATATATATATATATATATATATATATATATATATATATATATATATTTTATAAAGGGCAGGAGTGGTGGCTTACACCTATATCCCCAGCACTTGGAAGTCAAAGGTAGACGAACCACACAGCACATTTGAAGCCAGCCTGGTGTACATACCCAGTTTTAGGTGAACAGGGCTATTCAGTCCTTGATTATAAAATTCTTTTGCAGGGGGGGGGGAGGATAGGGGATTTTCAGAGGGAAAACTAGAAAAGGGGATAACATTTGAAATGTAAATAAAGAAAATAGCTAATAAAAAATTTCAAAAATTCTTTTGCATGTATATAGTCTCATTCTGTCTGCTTCTCTTTTTTCTTTTTTTCCCCCCCTCTCTTCTGTCTTACTGAACGACAAAACTTGGGTACTGTTAAGTCCCCTTCAAAGTTTATCTTTATTTCAGGAATTATTAATCATTCTGTGCCATGGATAGTCTAGGGAAGCTTAAGGTTCCCTTCTCAAAATGCTTTTAAAAGCAAAATTCCTGTCAGTACAAAGGAAACCAATTATACTGACATATTATGAAATGAAAAACTGACATGTATAACTACATCTTATTACATAAGATATAGCAGAAACTCACTGACTCAAAGAAATCCATCAACAAACATGATATTTTGAGAAGGCTCCAAACATAACACAAAAATATCTATAAATTCTATTGGTGGCAAACTCACAGGATTTGCTAATACTATTGTGGTTTGGTACCTGTTTTTGTTTAACTAAAGGCAACAGTCAGTTTCAATTACTGGTTTGTAAATAAAGGTGTAATTTTACCCTCATTCTCACTAAAGACATTCTATCTACATTCAATCCACCGAGGCACCACGAGTTGGGAGCTCTAGTTCCCAGCCCTCATCCTTTTTGCTCAAACTCAAAATTTTCATTTTTATTAAGCTTTATTTGAGTTTTAACATTAAAAAAAAAAAAAAAAAAAAACAGTGTCCTCGTCGTTCCTACCGCTCATCTGACAGCTCGCCTTATTTCACTTTATTTAGAATTATGCCTTGGATCCCGCTCGTCTCTGAGGTCTGCCCAGCCAGCACCCGTGACAATTCTGTCCGACAGAACGGACACTCCAAGACCACCAGCAGCAAGTGCACAGACGCCAAGCCCGGCGCGCGTTTGCGGGTGCACGGCGTCCCCAGCCCGGAGCGTCCGGCGCGTCCCTGGCGGCGCTCCCAAGCCATTCGGTCCGCTCCTGGTCTCCGGGGCTCCGCTGCCCACCTGCCCCGGACGCCCACAGAGGCGACCCGCGCTACTGCGCCCCTTCCCGCCGCGTCGCGCTCCCACCCCATCCCCCACGCGCCCCGTGTCCCCGCCGCCTCAGGCCGGCCGCCGGAACCCGCGCGCCGCCACCCCTCTCGCGGGGCCCGGCCGCGCGGCTTCCCACCCGAGCGGCGCCGGGCGCGGGGCAGGCCCGGGGCCCGGGGCGGGGCGGCCGTCAGGCGCGGGCTGCGGTGCTAGGCCAGACGGCAGGGCACGCGGCGCGGGCCGGCCGGAGACGCGCACTCACCGGTGAGGTCATGCGGAGGACGGCGCCCAGGCCCTCGCCGGACGGCCTCTCGGCCTCGGAGCCGTCGCCCTCGCTGCGAACTGCCACCGCCGCCCAGCCGCCGCCACAGATCGCCAGGCGGTTTCCCTGCCTCCTGCGGCGGCGCTGCCCCCTCAGCAGTGCGCGTGCGCGGCGCCGCGGGGGCCCCTGGGATCGGTGGTCCGGACTGCGGCCGCCCTTCCGCTCCCGGTCGCGAACCGCCTTGCCGGGACCTGTCCGCCGATCCTCCGCCCTCACGTCTCCGTGTACCTGGTGCTAGAGAAGACGGGTGGACAAAAAAATGACACTCCTCTCTTGCTCGGAACATCATCCAATAGCCTCTCTCTCTCTCTCTCTCCCCCCCCCCCTTCACTTAAAAGCTATGCCATTTGGACGGTATCTTCATTTTTAGCTTATAAGTATAATTTCCCACTTCTCGTTTTGTCGATTTTTATTGTAAGCCACGCAGTGATATTTAATAGTTTAGGTCGGTTTTGTTTTTTCAAAGAAAAGAAAAGAAAAGAAAGAAAGAAAGGACGCGTCAAGTTAGCAGAAGTGAACAGTCACAGAAACCTTAGAGTTGGAACATACCTTAAAGGTCATCAGTGCAGCTCCCACCCAGGCAGGAATATCCTCCTGTACGTTCAGCCAGATGGCCTCCCCGTCTCACTTCTGTTTCTCGGATGTTCCAGTATCAGCTCACTACCTCTCAGGAGTGCAGCCTGCTCCTCTCTGTTGGACAGCTCTAAATGTTAGAAAGTTCCGCCTCCTGCTGAGCTGAAACCTGCTTCCCTTGTCTTTCCTCCCTTTGCTAGTAGTTAATTCTGCCTGGAAGCAAAGAGAATTGGTTCCCACTTGACAGCCCTTTAAAATATTGAAGACAATATATCCTGCAACGCCAAGAGTCTCATGCTCCGCCCCCAAGGTGGGGGGGGTAGTGAAAACTCATCTTCCCAACTATTCAAACATAAATCAGATCCCAGACAGCTTTCCACCCGTCTTCCATACACCTCCTTTAAAAATCATCAGAATTGAACTGGCATGGTAGCTCTCACCTATAATCTAAAACATTTGGGAGGCTGAGACAAAAGTCTCAAAATTAGACAAAAGTTTAAACCAGCCTGAGCTACACAAGATGTCTAGACCAGCCGTAGCTATCCTCTGAAACCCTGCGTCGAAAAGGAAATTCTTTGTGTGTGTGTGTGTGTGTGTGTGTGTGTGTGTGTGGTTTTTTCGAGACAGGGTTTCTCTGTACAGCCCTGGCTGACCTGGAACTCACTCTGTAGACCAGGCTGGCCTCGAACTCAGAAATCCACCTGCCTCTGCCTACCGAGTGCTGGGATTAAAGGCGTGTATCACCACACCCTGCAAAAAGGAAATTCTTTTGTCAGAATTTGCTTCCTATTTGCTACTTTGTTACAATAGCATTGTGGGTAGCTAGTAAAATGTCTTTGGTACCATGTTGCCGTTCAATAGAGTTCAATTAAAGATTATCAGTCGGGTCTGTTACATTGTACAAAGCACCAACCAGATGAAAAAGCAAGTGGATACAATATACAATATAAAGTGGAAAGTAACTCCCATAGATTGAGGATTGTAACAATAAACTAAATTACAAAGTGCTATGAAGAATTACAAAGTGCTATGAGATTCCAGAGAAAGAGACCATATTGCATTAAGAAATCAAGACCTAGGCTGAGTTTTGTGGCCTGTGACTTTAATCCCAGCAGTTGGAAAGCAGAATCAGACCAACCTCAGAGTTCCAGGATAACCAGGATTATATAGAGCCCCTGTCTCAAAAGGCCAAAGGGGGGGGGGAGAAAGAAGAAACAAGGAAAAGAAAAAGAGATTTGGCTGTGACTAGATTTCAAGGTAGGAGATGAGTCAGGATCCCAGCATCAAGAGGCAAAGACAGGCGGATCTCAAGGGTAGCCTGGTCTACAGAGCAAGTTCCAGGACAGTGCTATACAGAGAAATCGTGTCAACAAAAAAGAGAGAGAGAGAGAAGGAAAGAAAGAAAGAAAGAAAGAAAGAAAGAAAGAAAGAAAGAAAGAAAGAAAGAAAGAAAGAAAGAAAGAAGGGAAGGAAGGAAGGAAAGGAAAGAGGAAAAGGAAAAGGAAAAGGAAAAGAAATAATCCAGAAAAAGAGAGAGGGGGAAGATATAAAATTTGTAGATTGCATAAGGGAAAACCCACTTGAGCAGAAGATTATGTTCAAAGGCTCCAGAGCACAAAAGTAGAAACTCTGCTTGCCTCTGCCTCTGCTGCCTCTGCCTTCCAAGTGCTGGGATTAAAGGCGTATGCCACCACCAGCCCGGCTTGAAGAAAGGATTTCAAAGGCACAAAAGGAAACCTTCAGGTAAAGGCATTTGCCACCAAACCGAACTGTCAGAGTTTGACCCCAAACACCCCACATAGTGGAGGAAGGAGAAATGACTCCTGCAGTGTTTTCTAACCACCACTGTGGCAAAAACTTGCCCCCCATAAACAAACAAACACACAAATAAATTATGTGGATGCATAAGTAAGTGTGTAAATACATAAATGAATGTGCATAAATAAAAAGAAAGAGAAAAAGCTTCTAAAGAAGCTAAGAGTTATGAAGGAAGTAGATTGCGCACTGTAAGTACAATGAGAACAGGGATGTTCAGTTCACTGGCCTGAGCCCTGTTCTGTCTGCAGATGGAGTGCCTGAGCTAGACAAACAGCTTTTAATCTTCCCATTCAGCATTCCCAAAGAATGTAACATTCTTATCAGAACCCTGAATCACTACCACAATGATTCTTGTTATAGTAGTAGGCTGTGGAGTAGCTATTACACTCAACACACTTTACATGTGGGAATGCAAAATATGGTCAAAATAAATAAATTTGGAAAAAATGATCAGAATTTAGTAAATAGTGCTGTTCTGTAGGGAGAGCAACTATGCTCTTTCTAGAATTTGTCATGGTGATAATTTTTTTTCTTACTATTGTTTGGCAGCATTTGGAACATGGAAACAGAAAAATGGAGAATTTGAAGCAAGCATGGGGTATCTGAGACTCTGTTTCAAGAATGAATAAGTAAAAATAATGAATTCTATCCAAAGACATTTTTTTCTGATACACAACTCAACCAACCATGCTATACAGGCATATACAATTATTTGTGCACAGTCACAAATTCTTACTGAGTCGTGCTAGGCATGATGGTACATACAGGTAATGTCAGCGTTTAGGAGGCTGAAACAGGAGAATCACAATTTGACACCAGCCTAGCCTGGAGAGCAAGACCTTGTCTCAACTGACCACAGCAGTGCCAATTCATATTGGATCTGCAAGAAAGTTCAGCTGCTCTGACTCCCAATTCTGTGCTACTCATTAAAGTTCTCTGCTTTAAAAGCACACACCAGTGACAAACTCAGATTTCAATCTTTTGAAATGATTGCTTTCTTTTCTTGGGCACCTGACCAGTCTTAGGGAAGCAAGATAAACCAAACAAACAAACAAAAAAAAAATGGGTGACATGCCAAACTCCATTATTAATTAGATGTGTTAAACTACAAAAATATTTAAAGCAGTAACTCTGTAAATTCAAGGCCAGCCTAGTCTACATAACAAGTTCCAGGACAGCCAGGAGAGAAGGAAGAGGAGGAGGAGGAGGAGCAGGAGAAGGAGGAGGAAGAGGAGGAGGGAGAGGAAGAGGAGAAGGAGGAAAAGGAGGAAGAGGAAGAGGAGAAGGACAGGAGGACAGGAGGACAGGAGGACAGGAGGACAGGAGGACAGGAGAGATGATTCAGCAGCTAAGAGCACTGGCTACTCTTCCAGAGGTCCTGAGTTCAATTCCCAGCAACCACATGGTGACTCACAACCATCTGTAATGGAATCTGATGCCTCTTCTGGTGTGTATGAAGACAGCTACAGTGTAGCACATAAATAAATCTTAAAAGGAGGAGGGAGGAGGAGGAAGGAGATGATGATGAAGCAGCAGCTGCAGCCACTTAGCTTGGTGGCACTCAGGAGACAGAGGCAGGCAGATCTCTGTGAGTTTGAAGCCAGCCTGGTCTACACAGTGAGTTCCAGGACAGCTAGAGTTGCATAATAGAACTTCTCTCAAAGAGATTTCTTTAAAAACTATTTTCTTACTTATTTATTTGTCACTTATGGAGGTCAGAGGACAACCTGTAGGAATTTGTCTTCCCCTTCTACCAGGTAGTACCTGGGATTAGAACTCGGATCATCAGACTTGCTTCTTTGCAGTGCCGGGGATTGTACCCAGATATCCAACCAGGAGCCTCGCGCATGCTGTGCAAGCTCTGTCTGCTGCTAAAAGTTACACACCCAGCCCGACTTGTTTAAAATCATTAATTAGTCCCTGAAGTCAGAGCACCCCACACCACTAACCCTTGTTTACCTAGAACCTGATTGGAAACCTAGAAATAAATAAGGGTTTGGTTTTTTGTTTCGGTCTGGTTTTTGTTTTTATGTTTTGCTTTAAGAAACAGGGTTTCTCTGTGTGTAGTTCTGGAATTCGCGTATACATCAGGCTGGCCTCAAACTCAGAGGTTCCCCCGCCTCTGCCTCCTGAAATCTGGAATTAAAGGCATGAGCCGCCATCATCATCCAACTGTGTTTGGCTTTTGAAAAGATTTATTTTTGTTGTATTTAATTGTGTGTGTGTGTGTGTGTGTGTGTGTGTGTGTGTGTGTGCGTCTATGCACATGTACAGGTGTTAAGGAGGCCAGAGGTATTGATTAGATCCCATAGAACCGAAGTAATAGGTGGTCAGAAGCTGCCAGACTGGATGTTAGAAACCAGAATAGGGTCCTGTGGAAGAGCAAGATTCCCTAGAGTCATCTCTCCAGCCCCGTGTTGGCTTTTTGTTTTCTTTTTTATATTTATGTATTTGGCGTGTGTGTGTGTGTGTGTGTGTGTGTGTGTGTGTATGTGTGTGTGTGTGAAGGAATGAGTGTGTGTGTGTGTGTGTGTGTGCACGTGCACGCATGCACAAGGGACAACTAGTGTAAGTCAGTTCTGTCCTTCCACCTTCCACCATGTGGGTTCTGGGGATCAAACTCAGGTCACAGGGTTTGAAGATAAGACCCTTTACCTTTAAAGCCACTTCTCTGAGCCTATGTTAGATCCTGTATATCAGAGACTACCAAGTTCCTACTGAAAATTATCCTGGAAAGAAAAACAAGGCCCTGTCTAGAAAGAAAGAATTTTTTTTTTTAAATTCAGGGTGGTGGTGACGCATACTTTTAGTCCCAGCATTTGAGGGAGAGAGGCGAGTGGATCTCTAAGTTCAAGACCAGCCTGATCAACAGAGCAAGTTACAGGAAAGCCATGGCTACACAGAGAAATCCTGTTTCAAAAATTGAAAAGGTGGCGCACACCTTTAACCCCAGCACTCGGGAGGCAGAGGCAGGTGGATTTCTGAGTTCAAGGCCAGCCTGGTCTACAAAGTGAGTTCCAGGACAGCCAGAACTATACAGAGAAACCCTGTCTTGAAAAAAATTTGAAAAGGAAAAAAAAGGAAGAAAAGAAATAAAGATTATGAAGTGAAAGATGCCAAAGAAAAAGATAAGAGATTTACCTAAGACATCGTTTTGCCTATTTTAACCATAAAACAGGGATGGCAATAATTTTTTTTAAAGATTTATTTATTTATTATATGTAAGTACACTGTAGCTGTCTTCAGACACTCCAGAAGAGGGCATCAGATCTTGTTACAGATGGTTATGAGCCACCATGTGGTTGCTGGGATTTGAACTCCGGACCTTCGGAAGGGCGATCGGGTGCTCTTACCCACTGAGCCATCTCACCAGCCCCAATAATTTTATTCCTTCCAATAGTTATAAAGATAAAGCCAAAAGGGGGAAAAAGTCTTCATTTCTTCTTAGTTCTACACAGAGAAAGCAACCCTTCTCAGTCTGGATACAAGTGTGTGTGTGTGTGTGTGTGTGTGTGTGTGTGTGTGTGTGTGTGTGTGTGTTTAGTAAAAATAAGATCACATTCTACATCCTATTCTGTGTTCTACAACTCTTTCATTGAACACTGTATCTTGGACATCTTTCCTCATTGGTACATAAAGAACGACCTCACTGGCAGGATATGGTGACTCACTTACTCTTTGTACTCAGGAGGCAGAGACGGGTTTAAGGCCATTCTGGTCTACACAGCAAGTGCCAGGCAGTCAGAGTTACACAGTAAGACATAAGTAAAAAAGATGGCAGGAGACATAAAGCAGCAGTATTCTGGAGGCCCCGAATTCAAACCCTGGGGCTGAGACAAAAACCAACCAACCAAAAAACACCATAAACAACGAAAGAATCTACAATAATGCGGACAATTAGACAGCTGGGCAGCCTAAAACACTGGTTGCACACACAAGCTTGACTCCATTTGATCTGTAAAACCCATATAAAGGTCAGCTGCAGTGCCTTGTGCTGACAATCCTGGGACTCCTCCAGTGAAGTGTGTGTCGGAGGCAGGAGCATCACTTGAAAGTCTGTAAGCCATCTAGCCTTGAGTATGGATGCAGATACAGAAATTGGACAAACCCTATCTCAAGGTCTAAGGAAAGAATCATCTCTCTTGCCTCCATGTGCACACCATCCCACATTTCTTTGTGGGAACACAAAGAAACTCAGGCGGTGAGAGTTGGTGGCAGGTGACTTTCATGCTGAGAAACCTTACTGTTTTGTTTCTTTCAGATGAGCAAGGTTTCATTCATGAGCTCAGGGCCGCCCTGTGCCACTGTGTAACCCATGCTGACCTGACTTTGTGGTGATTCTCCTGCCTCAAGCTCCTGCAGCTGCAGCAATAGCTACCAGGCCTGGCTTATATTTCTCCTGTATGGGATCTATGCTGGCCCTGACCTCATTATCTTTGATGGTTTGAATATGCTTGGCCCAGGAAGTCACACTGTTGGAGTGTGTATAGCCTTGTTGGAGTGGGAATAGCCTTGTTGGAGGAAGTGTGTCACTGTGGGCATGGGTTTTAAGACACCTGCTTTAAGGAAGCCAGTCTTCTCCTGTTTGCCTTCTGAACAAGATGTTGAACTCTCGACTCCTGCACCATACCTGCCTGGATCCTGCCATGCTGCAGCCTAGATGATAATGGACTGAACCTCCGAACCTGTAAGCCAGCCCCAATTAAATGTTGTCCTTATAAGAGTTGCCTTGGTCATGGTGTCTGTTCACAGCAGTAAAACCCTAAGACATTATCCTCCTGCCTCAACCTCCTGAGTGTTGGGATTACAAGCTTTGTTTTCAAATGAACAGAATTGAGATCAACAGGGCAGGGAGAAAAGGGAAAGCCTTGTCTAGTTAAGACGTTGAGTGTTTAGACCCAGACTGAGGCTTGCTCCAATGATTCCTTGGAGGGAGTATAAAATGAAAAGATGGGGTACGCGACTTTGGAAGGAGAAGGAGCCTTCGTCTTAAGGTCTTCACTGTTTAGTGTTGGGATTTCTGCTTCCCTGTCCTGCCAGATGACGTGAATTAGTGTGTGTGGCAGTGTTCATCACATCAGGAGACTATGAGAAGACGTTTTTAAATATAGAAAGGTTTATTTTTAGGTGTCATGAGTATTTTGCTTGCATGTATGTATGTATGTATGTATGTATGTGTATCATATGCATGACTGATTCCCACAGTGACATTGGATCCCTGGAACAGGAACTATTAGCCACCATTTGGATACTAGGAACTGAACCTTGCTTGTCTGCAAGAGCTGTAAGTGATCTTAACCCCACTGATCCTTTGTTCCAGTCCTAAGAAGACATATTTATTCACGTTTTTTTAAAAAAGATTTATTTTATGTATGTGAGTACATTCTCGCTGTCTTCAAACACACCAGAAGAGGGCATCAGATCCCATAACAGATAATACAGATAGCTACCTTGTGGTTTCTGGAATTGTACTAAGTAGCTCTGGAAGACTAGTTAGTGCTCTTAATTGCTGAACTATTTCTCCAGCCCCGAGAAGACATATATATTAATCAAACTCTTTCATTCATGCACTGCCGGAGACTCAGGTTTTTTTTGTTTTTTTAAGACAGGGTTTCTCTGTGTAGCCCTGACTGTCCTGGAACTCACTTTGTAGTCCAGGCTGGCCTCGAACTCAGAAATCTGCCTGCCTCTGCCTCTCAAGTGCTGGGATTAAAGGCGTGCGCCACCACGCCCAGCTTGGGAGACTCAGTTTTATTTATTTAGTGTGTTTGTGTGTGTATGTGTTGTGTGTTTATGTGTATGTATGTGTATGTGCTTATATGCATATGTGTGTGTGTGTGTGTATGTGTGTGTGTGTGTGTGTGTAGGCCTTTCGGGTCAGAAGACTTGGTTCTTTCCTGCCACCTTGTGGTATTCAAGGATCAAACTAGGTTATCAAGTAACAGGCCCCCAGTCAGACCTTAGCACAACTGACTCCATGACTCGAGTACCATTCATGCTGTAAAACTCAGCACATGGACAGCACCCTCTATCTTCAACACTAAACCTAACCCATCAAAGCCCACAGTTCTAGGAAAGTCTCTAATGTACTAACCTTGCTTTTTCGGCTTCTGTACTTCTCCTCTGGCTAACTGTTCTTGTTGACTGAAGTATGTCAACCCAGAATATGGTTTTTGAATGTGAAAGTTCACCTTGAGAAAGATTTGATGCTACACTGAGGTCTTGAACACCCAGTGTAGTCACCGGCTGGCTAATAAGGACTTTCAATTGACTTAAACCCCTGTCTGAGAAGTTTTCTCTAGTGAATACCCCACAACAATCAGGCTTGTAAATTAGCTCTGAGGGCTGGAGAGATGGCACAGGGATTAAGAGCACTGACTGCTCTTCCAGAGGTCCTGAGTTCAATTCCCAGCAACCACATGGTGGCTCACAACCATCTGTAATGGGATCTGATGCTCTCTTCTAGTGTGTCTGAAGACAGCGATAGTGTACTCACATACATAAAATAAATAAATCTTAAAAAAAAACCCAAAAAACTCCGAGATATCACACCTGCCTTAAGAGTCAGTTTTCAAGATTTCTTTCAGTGAAACTTAGTTGGGGGCTGGAGAGATGGCTCCGCAGTTAAGAGCACTGACTGCTCTTCCAGAGGTTGTGAGTTCAAGTCCCAGCAACCACATGGTGGCTCACAACCATCTGAATGGAACCCCACGCCCTCTTCTGGTGTGTCTGAAGACAGCTGTAGTGTACTACACACATACATAAAATAAATCTTTAAAAAATAAAAGCCGGGCGTGGTGGCACACGCCTTTAATCCCAGCACTTGGGAGGCAGAGGCAGGTGAATTTCTGAGTTCGAGGCCAGCCTGGTCTACAGAGTGAGTTCCAGGACAGCCAAGGCTACACAGAGAAACCCTGTCTCGAAAAAAAAAAAACCAAAAAAAAAAAAAAAAAAAAAAAAAAAGATTATCAGTCACCGCTTTGAATTTGTTAGGATTTTTAGACATGCTTTTAAAGCAGCACATCTAATTCGGGCCTACTTGTAAGCAAAGAAAAGTCTGGGCTGGAGAGGTTGCTCAGCGCATAAAAGCATGTGCTGTGCAAGTGTGAGGACCCGAGTTTGGGTCCCCAAAAGAAACAGCCAACGTAAGACCTATAGGTGCACCTATAATTCCAGCTTTCCAGCCATGAGATGGACAGCAGAGATCAGAGAATTCCCAAAAGTTCAGAGGACAGCTAGATTCATGAGCCCAGTGGGAAACAGCCCCTCAAAGTGCAAATCCATAGATTCAACTAAGACCTAAACAGCGTCAAAGCCGAGTGAGTCCTACCTAGCTCAGCTTTGTCACCAATTCAAATGGCATTTCCTCTTCATAGGAGCACAGATGAAATGAGTTATTTTAAATTCTTAGATAAAAGCCTCCACTTCATCAAAATATAAAACACGCGGCTGTTTTCTGTTCTCTAAGCCTGAAGCTAGAGAGCCTGCACCATCCAGATTAAATAGCTAACTGGAGAGATGGCTGGTTAGGGGCACGTGCTACTCTGGAAGAAGGTCCCATTTTAAGCATCCACATGGCAGCTTACAGTGGTCTGATGTTCTCTTCTGGGTGCCAAGGGTACCTGTGGTGCACAAGTACACATGCAGGCAAAGCATCCTATGCATAAAATAATAAACCTTAAAAAAAATCAAACTTTTCCCATCTCCTGAGCAGCAATTTAGGGGGTGCATGCAGAAAGATCAGGGGTATAACCTCAGTCAGCTAGGACCACCGAGAGACCGTCTCAAAAAAGCAAATGGGCTGGAGAAATGGCTCAGTGGTTGTGATTCTACACTGTTCCTCCAGAGAACCTGAGCTTCATTCCTATGTGAGGTGGTCCACAACTGCCTGTGATGCAGGTCCAAAGGATCTAGCACCCTCTTCACCCTCTTCTGGTCTCCAAGGGTACTTGTATTCACGTGGACATACACATAGAGACACACAATTTACGGTTAATAAAACTAAACCAAACAATGACAACAAAATCAAATTTCCACGGCTCAAACCCCGAGTTCACCACTTCTCAGGTGTGATCCCTTGGGCAAACTTCAGTATTTCCTGGGCCTTTGATTCCTAAATGTGTGCGTGAATCTCTCTCTCTCTCTCTCTCTCTCTCTCTCTCTCTCTCTCTCTCTCTCTCTCT
>NC_034592.1:22059899-22079975 GCF_900095145.1 Mus pahari
GTGTGTGTGTGTGTGTGTGTGTGTGTACACATTGGAATTCTGCCTGCATTATGTCTGTATGAGCACATCAAATCCCCTGGAACTGGATTACAGACAGCTGTGAACTGCCATGTAAGTCCTGTGAATTGAGCCAGGGTCCTTTGGTTAAGAACAGCTCATACCATTTCTCCAGCCTAGCTCCTATGTTTTAAACATGGTGGGAAAATGCTTCTGTATGAAAAGAAAGCTGAGCATGGTGACAAACACCTTTGATCTTGGCACTCAGGATGGAGGCAGAGGCAGGAGAATGCTGTGGGTTTGAACCCTGCTGCTTAGTCTACATAGGGAGCTCCAAAACAGCAAGGGCTACATAGAGAGATCCTGTCGCAAAAAGCAAAACAGCAGCTGGATGGTGTTGGCACACGCCTTTAGTTTCAGCACTCAGGATGCAGAGGCAGGTGGATCTCTGAGTTTGAGGCCAGCCTGGTCCACAGAGTAAATCCCAGGGCAGCCAGTGCTACATAGAGAAACTTGTCTTGAAAAAAACAAAACAAACAGTGAAGAAAGAGCATACACTGTTCCTAGTGGCTAACTTTTAACCTTTAACCTTTAGCAAATAACTTCTGCCTGTATACTTCCCTATTGAATGCCACATGATTGTGCCTTACAATATGTTGTAATATGTGCTACAGAATATATAAAATACTTGAATTATTATTGATATTATTATTATTATTATTATTATTATTATTATTATTATTATTATTATTTGGAGACAGGGTTTCTCTGTGTAGCCCTGGCTGTCCTGGAACTCACTCTATAGACCAGACTTGCCTCAAACTCAGAAATCACCCTGCCTCAGCCTCCCATGTGCTGGGATTAAAGGCGTGTGCCACCACTGCCCAGCAAGAAGTGATTGATGGGAATTGAACTCAGGGCCTGTGGAGGAGCAGTTGGTGCTCTTAGCCCCTGAGCCATCTGTCAGGACGAATTTTATTTATTTTGAAATTGGATCTCACTATGTAGCCTGGCTAGTCTGGAAGTCAATCTAAAAAGACCAAGCTAGCCTTTGCCTCCTGAATCCTGGGATTAATGGCCTGTGCAATTTATACACACACCCACACACACGACAGAGAGAGGAGAGAGAAGAAATTATATATATTCAATTCAATATTAAATATTTTATATACATATATATGGTCTTTTTTAAAATAATATTTTATGTATGGGTATTTGCTTGCATGTATATCTGTGCATTACATATGTGCCTGCAGAAGCCAGAAGGCGGTAATGGATCCCCTGAAATTGGAGTTACCGATGGTTCTGAGATACCATGTGGGTGCTTAGAATCAAACCTGGGTCTTCTGAAAGAACAGCCATTGAACCACTGAACATCTTTCTAGCTCAATCTGGTTTGAATTTTAAAGTAGATAGATATGGTGGCTCATGACTTTAATCTCAGCAACTGGGAAGGTAAAGGCAGGGGGTTCTTTGTGAGTTCAAGACCAGCTACATCTATATAGAAAGTTCCAGGCCAGTCAGGAATATGTAGTATGCATACCTAGCAATATCCAGTCTCAAAAAAAGAAGAAAGAAAATGATATTATAGCCACTGAGACACTTTACTCTCTAGAAGTTGATCAGGCAGTCTAACTTGACTTACTTCCAAACTTAGCATTTCAGAGGTGAGACAGGAAGATAAAAAGTTCAGGGCTAGCCTTTACTACATGGAGTACTAGAGGTAAGCCTGGCCTACAAGAGCCCATCTGAACCTAACCCAAACTTAAGTTAGTAAGATAGTGTGTGTGTGTGTGTGTGTGTGTGTGTGTGTGTGTGTGTGAAAGAGAGAGACAGAGATGGGATGGGGATGGAGAATAGAGCTTCAACTCTGCTAGGAAAGTGTTTTAATACAAGAGCTGTATTTCCGGCTTTTACTTTTTGAACAGGGTTTTCACTAAATTTCCCAGGCTGACCTTGAATTTACTCTGTAGTCCAGCTACACATGGAATTTGAGATCCTCTTGCCTCAGACTCTTGAATACTGGGTTTCAGGCCTGTGACACTAGGTCTGGCTTAGGCATCAAGTTTCTAAATGTTAGAAAAATTAGTTGCATTAATCAAGAGACAGGATGAAACTGAAATTTGATTTATTGGAAATATATATATATATATATATATATATATATATATATCTGCTGTGATTATACAGATATGCTTGATATGACATGAAGTTGTAATGTGGTCAAGTAGTGATTTCCATTTTTTTTTTTTCCTTTTGAGGTAGGGTCTCAACATATAGCCTTGGCAGTCCTTGAACTAACCAGGCTGGCCTCTAACTCAAGAGAGATCCCCTGCTTCTGCCTCCTATGTGCTGAGACTAAAGGTGTGCACCGGTAAATTGGGCTTAGTGATTTCTATCTTAATACTAGTCTGATGCAACTCAAAGGAAGATCAATGTTATGACAGTATTACAAGCCTTCCTGAAAGAGCTGCATGATGCAATTTCTATAGCTAGGATGGAGTTGACTGAGTCACTAACATAACCTTTGAGGAATGAGAAAGGAAAAAAAATTCCTGAACACTGATTCATAGGCTCAACATTTTAGTGAACTATGGGTGTGATGTTTCAGGAGTATTTGCACAGTGTACTTATGAAGCTCAGAATACATTTAGTAGGAAAACTGGAGTCATTTCCTGCCTGTAATAAATGGCCCAAGTAGCCTTCATAAGCATATCTATAAGCACTTGGGGTGCAGAGATGGTGGACCTGAGAGTTCAAGACCAGCCTGGTGGACTTGTTGAGTTCCAGGCCAGGAGACAGATGTCAGTTGTCTAACATGCACAGATTCAAGTCCCATGGTAGTGCATGCCTACGCCTCAAGTTCTCAACACTTGGGAGGTATAGATAGAAGAAACAGAAGTTCAAAGTTATTTGCTACAGTTTGAAGACCGGGGTTGCATGAATCCCTGCCTTTAAACAACAACAACAAAAAAGAGGGGTGGTGGGAATCAATAGCATAAATTATGGAGTCAAATCAACCGGGTTATTAATTATATCCTCAGCGCTTATCAATCGACCATTCTAGCTAAGTAATCGCTCTTGGTCTCAATGGTCTCTTCTGGAAAATGGAAAAGACAGACTAAGAATTGATTATGAGTAACTGACACATGGAAAACGCATAGGAGGAGCAGTGGTTATAGACCAGCTTGCCCCTGTGTACAATGCCTCCCAAAATACATAAAACAAAACAATGAAGTACATAATGAGCTCAAGTAGTAACTTGTTTTGTTTGTCCCCCAACATACTATTATACAAGAGTAAAGCATCGGCCAGACTTTGTCTGCTAAATGTCTTTAGCATTATCAGACCTAGTCCAAGAGTCGAGCAGGATTGTGTCAAGAAGAAGGAAGGACTTGTAAATAATAACCTGTGTCATAAATGGAAATGCTACGATAGACCAGGTCAGCGAACAATAAGGGGCTACAAGCTAGAGAGAGAGAGAAAAGATACATCTCATGGTGGAAAGCGCTCGTTTGACCATAGTACAGCATCTCCGCGGCGGAGAAGGGTTCTGGACTGGGTTACAACTGGCCAGGCCAATCCTGGGACTCAACCCGGGCAAAGGGAAGATTAGGCAGGCCTAGAAAGACACATGCAGCTAGCCTGGGGGTGAAGGAGAGCCACGGTTAGCTGAGAAGCGCCAGGATTCTCAGCGAGGCAGAATCCAGATCAGGCCCCAGCGCGAGCCGTGCAGGCCGGGCGAGTAACAGGGCCTGGACGCTGGGACATCCGAGACCGAGTGGAGGCTGGGGAGGGCGATCACAGCTGAGGCCGGGCAGCTCGGGACGCGAGGGAATCGAGGAGGAGAAAGGCCGCGTACTTCTTCCGAGTGAGAGACAGAAAGGGAGGCCCCGAGGGAACCGACACGCAGACCCCACGCCAGTCCCCGGGGGCCCGGCGTGAGGGGAGGACCTGAACGGTTACCGGCGGAAACGGTCTCGGGGTGAGAGGTCACCCGAGGGACAGGCAGCTGCCGAACCAATAGGACCGGCGCTCAGGGCGGATGCTGCCTCTCATTGGCGGCCGTTGAGAATGACCAGTAGCCAATGAGTCAGCCCGGGGGGCGTAGCAGTGACGTGAGTTGCGGAGGAAGCCGCTTCGAATCGGCAGCGGCCAGCTTGGTGGCATGGGCCAATCAGCGGCCTCCAACGAGTAGCGACTTCACCAATCGGAGGCCTCCACGACGGGGCTGCGGGGAGGGTATATAAGGCGAGTCGGCGACGGCGCGCTCGATACTGGCCGAGACAACACTGACCGGGACACTCGGGCTCCTGTGCGTGTGCGAGGTAAGCGCCGCGGCCTGCTGCTAGGCCTGCCCCCGAGTCAGCTTCGTGGCTCCTCCTGACCCCGAGGCCCCTGTCGCCCTCAGACCAGAACCGTCGTCGCGTTTCGGGGCCACAGCCTGTTGCTGGACTCCTGAGACTCCTGCCTGACGGCTGAGCGACTGGTCCCCAGCGCCGGCACGATGAAGTTCACTGTGGTGGCGGCGGCGTTGCTGCTGCTGGGCGCGGTGCGGGCCGAGGAGGAGGACAAGAAGGAGGACGTGGGCACGGTGGTCGGCATCGACTTGGGGACCACCTATTCCTGGTAAGTGGCATCCGTCGGAGGAGGGGGCGAGTGGGGCGTGGCCTCCGGGGCCAGCGTGAGAAAGTGAGGTGCTGAGTCCTTCTCTGTGGGGTTTCCCCCTCAGCGTCGGTGTGTTCAAGAACGGCCGCGTGGAGATCATAGCCAACGATCAGGGCAACCGCATCACGCCGTCGTATGTGGCCTTCACGCCTGAAGGGGAGCGTCTGATTGGCGATGCGGCCAAGAACCAACTCACGTCCAACCCCGAGAACACGGTCTTCGACGCCAAGCGCCTCATCGGACGCACTTGGAATGACCCTTCGGTGCAGCAGGACATCAAGTTCTTGCCATTCAAGGTCGGACCCGATTTTTTTTTTTTTCTTATCATGCTAATGGGGCGGCTTGGGTGACAGGAGTATTTAGGGGTTGCCACTTGGCCAAAAAACACTGTTTATGTAACGGTTTTACATCTAGTTGTTTTTAGTGTGTTATAAAACTTGACACACTGTTACAGTGTCTAGAAGTTGAAACAGACTAAACTGTCGATCTATTTGCAATACAGCTGTACTGTTTTAGTTGCAATTCCCTCTAAGGGACCGAGATGAATCAAGCTGTGGGAGGGAGGAAATGGATTTTTTTTTTTTTAATCGTTTGTGGTGATGTTGTTTCCACTTCGGAAAAATTAACATTTAAATTACTTTATGCCATAGGTGGTTGAAAAGAAAACTAAACCGTACATTCAAGTTGATATTGGAGGTGGACAAACCAAGACATTTGCCCCAGAAGAAATTTCTGCGATGGTTCTCACTAAAATGAAGGAGACTGCTGAGGCGTATTTGGGAAAGAAGGTGAATAACGTGTGGAACAGTGTTGAGTGTTTGATTGCTGTTGCTCCCCCTGGATGATTTGTGTAGGGAAGCCCTCATGGTTTGAAACCTTTTAATCTTAACTGGCTTCAACTTTTGTTAGGCTTAGTGTTTTGTGGGAGGTCAAGGTATATGCTAGTCAGTCTTCATGTGTTACCACCGCTTAATTCTAATGACAAAAGTGTATGGTTTAGCAGTAAACTGGCTTAGAAACTGTTGTGGCTTGACTAGTTGATAAGAGTGACAGAAGTAACAACACAGTATACTTCAATCATCTTTAAGTATGATTGCATGGTTGTCGTCCTAGGTTACCCATGCAGTTGTTACTGTACCAGCTTACTTCAATGATGCCCAGCGGCAAGCAACCAAAGATGCTGGCACTATTGCTGGACTGAATGTCATGAGGATCATCAATGAGCCGTAAGTATGGGACTCAGAGCTCCACCATATTTGCCAAGTGGGGGTGGGGAATATGAACCTGACGAAGCTTTCTTCCCTCCTCTTCATCCCCACAGTACAGCAGCTGCTATTGCATATGGCCTGGATAAGAGAGAGGGAGAGAAGAACATCCTTGTGTTTGACCTGGGTGGTGGAACCTTCGATGTGTCTCTTCTCACCATTGACAATGGTGTCTTTGAAGTGGTGGCCACTAATGGAGATACTCATCTGGGTGGGGAAGACTTTGATCAGCGGGTCATGGAACACTTCATCAAGCTGTACAAAAAGAAAACTGGTAAAGATGTTAGAAAAGACAACAGAGCTGTGCAGAAACTCCGGCGTGAGGTAGAAAAGGCTAAGAGAGCCTTGTCTTCTCAGCATCAAGCAAGGATTGAAATTGAGTCCTTCTTTGAAGGAGAAGACTTCTCAGAGACCCTTACTCGGGCCAAATTTGAAGAGCTGAACATGGTATGTATGCTCCTTGACAGTGCTAATGGGATCCACTTAGACTGTAGAATTTGGGATAACTAAATAATGGCTGGGTGGTCAGCACTTCAGTAACCATGCCTTTCTTTTCTTTTTTTCCTAGGACCTGTTCCGCTCTACCATGAAGCCTGTCCAGAAAGTGTTGGAAGACTCTGATCTGAAGAAATCTGATATTGATGAAATTGTTCTGGTTGGTGGATCTACTCGAATTCCAAAGATTCAGCAACTGGTGAAAGAGTTCTTCAATGGCAAGGAGCCGTCCCGTGGCATAAACCCTGATGAGGCTGTAGCCTATGGTGCTGCTGTCCAGGCTGGTGTCCTCTCTGGTGATCAAGATACAGGTAGGTTGTTATCACTGCATCTTTTTTTTTTTTTTTAAATTTATTTATTATATGTAAGTACACTGTAGCTGTCTTCAGACACTCCAGAAGAGGGCATCAGATCTCGTTATGGATGGTTGTGAGCCACCATGTGGTTGCTGGGATTTGAACTCTGCACCTTTGGAAGAGCAGTCGGGTGCTCTTAACTGCTGAGCCATCTCACCAGCCCATCACTGCATCTTTATGTGTTTAAGTAGCTTGATGGGAAGACTGTTGCTTTAGGAGACTGTAGGGTTAAGAGTAACAGGGAAGAAAGGTAGTGATGAGAGGACTTAGGTTAAGCTTAGTTAAGATCGCTAGCAGTTGTTCATCCATTTTTCCTAAAGTGTTTGTCAGTGGGGAAGATGGCAGTTCATTCATTGGGAGATTGCTTGGTGCTGCTCGGATTCTAAATAAAACCAAACCTGATTAATTTTCCTTTGCAGGTGATCTGGTACTGCTTGATGTTTGTCCCCTTACACTTGGTATTGAAACTGTGGGAGGTGTCATGACAAAACTGATTCCAAGGAACACTGTGGTACCCACCAAGAAATCTCAGATCTTCTCCACAGCTTCCGATAATCAGCCAACTGTAACAATCAAGGTCTATGAAGGTAATTAAATTACTTACATTCACAAATATTGTATGTTTTGAAAGGATGGGATTTGGGTTTAACAAGATTATTAAACACTGTTATTCTCCCAGGGAAAGAAGTATTTTTTTTTTTTAAGATTTATTTATTTATTATATGTAAGTACACTGTAGCTGTCTTCAGACACTCCAGAAGAGGGCATCAGATCTTGTTATGGATGGTTATGAGCCACCATGTGGTTGCTGGGATTTGAACTCTGCACCTTTGGAAGAGCAATTGGGTGCTCTTACCTACTGAGCCATCTCACCAGCCCAGAAAGAAGTATCTTTCGTAACTCAAATGAAGAGGTGCTTAGTTGAACCAGTGTTGAGTTTTAGATTCAGTACTTAGCATTCATGTTCACTGGCTTTTGTAATACAAGGTCAGAGGGGCTTACAATGCTTTTAAGAGCTGAAATTGAGTTAAGAGCAGTAGCACCCAGTGAGTTGCTGCTTTTGGTCGGCCCAATACTGAGTTACTTGCCCCCTACAAATTCTAGCAAGTTGAAATTTAGAGATCCCGGTGCCCTGAGGCTTGTCAATAACAAATTTTTTCTGTGTTCTAGGTGAACGACCCCTAACAAAAGACAATCATCTTCTGGGAACATTTGATCTGACTGGAATTCCTCCTGCTCCCCGCGGAGTTCCCCAAATTGAAGTCACCTTTGAGATAGATGTTAATGGTATTCTTCGAGTGACAGCTGAAGACAAAGGTACAGGAAACAAAAACAAAATCACAATTACCAATGACCAAAACCGCCTGACACCTGAAGAAATTGAAAGGATGGTTAATGATGCTGAGAAGTTTGCTGAGGAAGACAAAAAGCTCAAAGAGCGCATTGACACCAGGAATGAATTGGAAAGCTATGCTTACTCTCTCAAGAACCAGATTGGAGATAAAGAAAAGCTGGGAGGCAAACTTTCTTCTGAAGATAAAGAAACCATGGAAAAAGCTGTAGAGGAAAAGATTGAATGGCTGGAAAGCCACCAGGATGCAGACATTGAAGACTTTAAAGCTAAAAAGAAGGAACTAGAAGAAATTGTTCAGCCAATTATCAGCAAACTCTATGGAAGTGGAGGCCCTCCCCCAACTGGTGAAGAGGATACATCAGAAAAAGATGAGTTGTAGGTGCACTGATCTGCTAGAGCTGTAATATTGTAAATACTGGACTCAGGAACTTTCGTTGGGAGAAAATTGAGAGAACTTAAGTCTCGAATGTAATTGGAATCTTCACCTCAGAGTGGAGTTGAAAATGCTATAGCCCAAGTGGCTGTTTACTGCTTTTCATTAGCAGTTGCTCACATGTCTTGGGGTCAGGGAGAGGAGGAATTGGCTATTTTAAAAATCGGGAAAAGGTGGGTCAGGGTGTGTGTTCACCTTGGATATGTTCTATTTAACAATTGGGTCATGCACATGTGGTGTAGGAACTTTTTTCTACCATAAGTGACACCAATAAATGTTTGTTATTTACACTGGTCTAATTTTTGTGAAAAGTTTGTAATTATATCCATCTTTTATTTTAGATAACTAAAATTTAAGACTGGATTCTCAAGTGTGTCTTTCTTCTGTGGGCAGGGAAGTGGGGCTTGTGATGCTGTGGGGTGATACCACTTGGAGATTTATCTAGCTTTATAACAATGTAGAGATATTTGCTGTTTACTCGCCTCGGTGAGTGTTATTTCAGGATGCCCAAATCCAGTTTTCTTGAACATGGTTAAAATCATACTTCCCCTTTGTAAAATTACTTTCTGGGTTTTTAGTTTTTCAAGATAAGGTCTTTAGCTTTGTCTGTCCTCGAACTCAACATTGTAGACCAGGCTGGCCTTGAACTCAGATCCACCTGTCTCTCGTTCCCAGGTGCTGCTATTAAAGTGTATACCACCATGGCCCCTTTCTGACTTTTGTTACAAGTAGTGCTGTGCGGCCTGGAATCTCTTAATGAATTGATCATGTTCCAGGCTGTGGCAGGAGCCTGTTTAGTCCAAGCTCAGTCTAGGGATCTGAGGCTGGTGCATACTCAGTGGTGGGCATTGCCTAGCACTAGTGTGAAGCCCTAGTGTTAATAATCCTCTGGACTGGAAAAAAATTGAAATATACTTGTATTTTATATTTTGTGTGTACCCACAGGCCCGTGATGTACTAAAGACTCCATATCACTGGGTAGTATTTAGTTTGTAATTTATATTTGAAGATGTATGGTTGAAAGTTATTTAACAGCTTGAAGATTTACTTATCTAGCTAGCACTTACCCAGCATGCATGAAGCCCTGGATTTATTTAATACTCAGCACTACATACTGGATGTAGTGGCTCAGGCTGGAGGCAGGATTAATGAAATACTAGATTCAGTTATGTAGTTCATGAGAGCTACATGAACCAAAACATGCCTAATTGGTCAGAACCTCTTTTGTAAAAATGCCTTCCTGGTATAAGGGTAAGGTATATATGGCAACCCTGAGATTACAAACATCAGTTGATGGTCAAAGGATTGGTTGAGAGGATTGTTTAGATTGGCTCCCTCAGGAGAGTAATGATCTAGGTAATCTATATGATCAATGAAGACTTTTCTTGTGGGTGACTACATTGCAACTCTTTATTAATAGTACATTTGGAAGGAGATAAGGCAATATGTTTATACTGTTAGCATTTTCTCAAGATCAAGAATCCAGCTTGGTTGTTTTAAGATCTTCTGAGACCTGTCTTCCCCAGCTGTAGGCACAGTCCCTGGGGTTTATCATGATCTTTCAGACTGGACACTTGACTTTGCTCAGTTGGTCAGTAGAATGCTCTACTTACTACTTGTCAGATTTAAATGTCTAAGGCCAAATATGGTCAAGGACTCGAGTTTAAGAATGATTTGCTGATCATAAAGGTGTATAAAAACCATCTTCTGTTAGAACCAAATAATGGAAGCATACTTTTTTTTTTTTTAAAGATATATTTAACTTTATTATATGTAAGTACACTGTAGCTGTCTTCAGACACTCACCATGTGGTTGCTGGGATTTGAACTCTGCACCTTTGGAAGAGCAGTCAGGTGCTCTTACCCGCTGAGCCATCTCACCAGCCCCGGAAGCATACTTTTTTTAACTGACTTATTTTTGAGAGTGAGTCTTGACCAGTGAAGATTTTTGTCCAGTGCTAATGTGGTTGTGAGCCACCATGTGGTTAACGGGAATTGAACTCAGGACCTTCAGAAGAGCAGTCAGTGCTCTTACCCACTGAGCCACTTCGCATGGCCCACCCCCCACTCGAGATTTATTTTCTGTACACTACCTGATACCTTTAAAACCCAGCTTGGTGGCTCATGGCTACTTATTCCTACACTCAGGAGGCTGGCTGAGGCAGGAGGATTACAGCAAATTCACAGTTACACCTTGAAATTCTACACATCTGTCTTACTCCCATTCACACTTCCTAAAAGGAAGCATGATAGAGCACACTGGGACACTGAGGCAGGAGGATGACAAATTTGAGGCCTATGCTGTCAGATTTTTGTCTCAAACACTGACAAGTACTTGGGGCCAAGTGAAATGTTAATAACATTTCTGGGGATGGTTAATAACAAGAGTCAGTCCTCATCCTTTGTCCCCCATTACCAGCCCTCCTTTAAAAAAACAACACAGCAGGGTCCTACTATGGAGACATGCACTACCACATCCAGCTTTTCTTTTTTTTTCCCAGATGGGTAATATGCCCACTTCTGAACAAGGTTTAGGGGAGGTACATATTCTGTGAACACCCAATCATTGTGATTATGAACCAAATAAGGATCTCCCACACTGCTCTGGTAAGAACAAGAGCTCTTAACTGCTAAGCTATCTCTCCAGCCTCTTGCCTGCACTTTTTTCTAGTGATTAGCTAATACATATTAAAGGGTGTCTAACTCATAAATGTCTACTCCAATACCTAGCTTGGGTATGTACAGATTTTATTGCTGGTAAAACTTTATAATGGAATTATTTGCACTGGGCTATCCAGTTACAAAAGTTGATTAAGTGCAAGATGGATATGCATTTTATGTTTGGTTTTTCAAGACAGGGTTTCACTATGTAGCTCTGGCTGTCCTGGAACTCACCATGTAGACCAGGCTGGCCTCTGCCTCCCAAGTACTGGGATTAAAGGTGTATGCTACTATGCCTGGTGTGCACCACCGCTCTGGGTTGAGAGAATATATTGTGCAAAAAGTATTTGGCAGTGTAACTCAGCAGAGTTTTCACTTTTGTAAAAAGTAACAAGTAATAAAAATGTGGGTTTTATTAGTCCACTACAGTTACGAGACAGTCGTCATAGATCTCCCCTTCTGTATTCATCCCACCGAACACAAAACAGAGCAACACAGTAGTTGGGCTCTCCTCATGTGGCCCTCTACTCTGGGCCTCTGCTTTCTCAGCAGCGTCCCCTTTCTTAGCTTGGACTGTTAGAATGACAGAATCTGAGTCTTCATTCTCAGAGGTAGATGTCACTGGCCATGGGATGACACACATGGAGTGGTCCAGTCGTCCAGCGGGTAGGGAGGTGTCAAACTGAAGTATGGTCCAGTGCTGCTTTTCTGAGTAAGGGAAACAAATACAAAGGCTCCTGTTAAGACATAGTTCCACTCGGGGGGAGGGGAGAGGGTATAGCGGACTTTGGGGATAGCATTTAAAATGTAAATGAAGTAAATACCTAATAAAAATTGGAAAAAAAAAAAAAAAAAGACATAGTTCCACAGGTATTCAGTGATGTTCTACATCAGTTAAGCCACAAAGAGAAAATAAAGGGAAAAACAGGTTGGGTCTGACAGTGCACGCCTGTAATCCCAGCACTCAAGACGCACAGACAGGAGGATGCCTGCCTTTGTCAGACCATTTTTCTGTGGGATTTTGTTTTGTGTTTGTTTTTTTTGAAAGCACGTACATGTACACACACACACACACACACACACACACACACACACACACACACAGTTTTTTAAATTAATTTAATTAATGTACACAATGGTTTGACCTGCATGTCTCTGTACACTTGCATGCCTGGTGCCCAGAGAGGCCAGAAGTCGTCTTTGGACCCCCAAGAACTGGAGTTTCAGGTAGTTGTTGGCTGCTATGTGGGTGCTGGTGATTGGACCCCAATCCTCCGCAAGAGCAGCACCACTTCTTCAGTACTAAGCCAGGAAGGAGCTTATTCTGTAGCCCAAGCTGTCCTGAAATAATATATACACCATGCTGGCCTTTAACTCTCGAAATCCTCCTTCCTCAGCCTCCCAATTACTGGGATTTCAAACATGAACCACCACACCTTGCTTCTGTGTATTCTTTTGGATGCTTGTACGTGTATGCATGTGTATGAGTGTGTGTGTGTTTTGGGAGAGCAGAGTGAGTAGGACTACAGATGTCTTCCTCTGTCGATATCTGCCCTATTTTCCTTTGAGAAAGGGTCTCTCACTGAACCAGAAGCTGCAGTTTCAGGTGGGTTGGCCAGCCAATGCGCCCTGGCAATCGGCCTGTCTGCTCCACAGTGCTGGGGTTATAGGCATACGTGGCCATGCCTAGCTTTTATATGGATGCTGGGGATTCAAACTCAGGTCCTCCCGTTTGCACAGCATGCACTTTTACCAGCTCAGCCACTTCCCCAGCCCCTTTCTTTTGATTTAGACATGAAGGCATCAAACTAGAAAATGCCTGTATCACTTATCAAAGGATGTTTGTTTCTAAGACCGGAAGTTAGGGCTGGAGAGATGGCTCAGTGGTTAAGAGCACTGACTGCTCTTCCAGAGGACCTGAGTTCAATTCCCAGCTACTACATGGTGGCTCACAACCTTCTGTAATGGGATCTGATGCCCTCTTCTGGTGTGTCTGCAGACAGTGACAGTGTATTCACATACATACAATAAATAAATAAATCTTAAATTAAAAAATTTAAAAAGGAAAGGAAAGGGCACAGTGTTTTTTTAAAAGAAAGAAAAGCAACCAGGAATGACTCCCGCTCACCTGTGTGATACCTGTACATCGTGTTCAGTGCTCCAGTGGCTGTCATACCCCCAAACATATACACATGGTGTCCCACAGCGACCGCGGCATGGGCAGCACAGCCGACTGGAGCAGCCCCGGTGGGACCAAGCTTCTGCCAGCTCATGTCACCTGTCACAAGAGAGAGTTTTGCACATGAGCTGTAATAGGAATTCAAATTACCTGCTGCAGTTTGCAAAGTGATTGCCGACAGTCATCCACAGGGAGTGAGAGAGAGAGAGAGAGAGAGAGAGAGAGAGAGAGAGAGAGAGAGAGAGTGTGTGTGTGTGTGTGTGTGTTCTGAGATAAGGTGATGTAGCTCTGATCTGGAATACCCAATGTAAAGCAGGCTGATCTTAAGCTGAACTCGGGGATTAAAGATGCTCAACACCATGCCTGGGTCACAGGAATCTCTTAAGAGGTAACGGAAAGAGGTTCAATATGCAGAACTGGTTTTAAAGGAGGGTGGCTTGAATTATTCTCTAATCTGCAGCAAGGGACCTATAGTTTCAAAAAGCATCTTGGGGATTCTAATGCTCTTTGGAGCATGCTGAGAAATTCGAAAACTTTAATAGTGACTATAATCATAATCTTTAATTGTTCATTGTTAACACCCAGATAGGTAAGATAATGGTATGTGTGTGTGTGTGTGTGTGTGTGTATGCTCACATGTGCATAGGTGCATACACAAATATGCAGGCACACATTTTCATATGCATGAAATAAAAGTGAATCTTTTCTTTCTCTCTCTCTTTTTTTTTTTTTCTTTCTTTTTTTTTGGTTGGTGTTTTGTTTTGTTTCAAGACAGGGTTTCTCTGTGTAGCCCTGGCTGTCCTGGAACTCACTCTGTAGACCAGGCTAGCCTTGAACTCAGAGATCCACCTGCCTCTGCCTCCTGAGTGCTTGCATAGGTGTTCTTGTGCCTTCGGCCTCTCATCCCTCTGCTCTGTAGTCTGGAGCAAGCTAGGCTCCGCTCATGAGCAGATAAGCACTTACCCACTATCTGGCTGACTGCACTCGTGCTGGAAATTTACAGATAAAGGAAAGACGAAGCCCCGCCCTCAGTGGAGCTAACAGCCAGAAAGGTTCAGAAGAGAGCCCCGCCCTTGTGAGGTAGAGATGATCTTCAGGTTCTTTCTGGCTTTCTTTTCCCTGGGCTTTTGACCATGAAGGCCTGCAAACATGCAGTCCCGGTCATCCACCTTTGTTATCTAGACCAGACATGGAGCAAGAGCCAAGGCCTGACGGGGTTCTAGCTGGGAACACAGAGTGTAGGAACTTATGGTGGAAAGGATCAGTGCCTGAACACACACTGAGTCTCGGGGAATGACTGTATTTAAAAATAGATATGGTCGGATGTGGTGGCACACGCCTTTGGTTCCAGCACTCAGGAGGCTGAGGCCCTGACCTCCATGACTTCAAGAACAGCTTGGTCTACACAGCAAGCTCTAGGCCAGTCAGAGCTACCCATAGTATGACTGTCTGAGAAAAACAATTTTAAAAAGATGTGTTTGGGTCTACAGAGATGGCTCAGCTCTTCTTGAAGTTCTAGGTTCAGTTCCCAGCACCCATATGGCAGCTCACAAACTCCTGTAACTCTGGTTCCAGAGAATCCAGTGCCCTCTCCTGGCCTCCTCAGGTACTACACACTTGTGGTACACATACATGCAGGAAAACCATCCACACCAAAGATTTTAATCTTTAGAAATGTCTTATTTTTACCTATGTGAATGTATGTGTGTCTATGTGTGTGTGTGTGTGTGTGTGTGTGTGTGTGTGTGTGTGTATGCTCAGGTGTCAGCTGTGGCCAGAGCTTTTGGGTTCCCTGAAGCTGCTCTGAGCTTAGTGTAGGTGCTGGGAACTGAACTTGAATACTCTGCAAGAGCAGTAAGTGCTTGTAAGTGTTGACCCGTTTCTTCAGCCCCAATTGTTGATGATACTTTTCCCTCCTCCTCTCTTCTTCTTCTTCAAGTCAGTTAGTCTGTCTGTCTGTCTGTCTGTGTCTCTCTGTCTGTCTGTCTATCTGCCTGCCTACCTATCTGTCTACTTACTTACTTACCTACCTACACAAGTGCTATACTTATTTAGTGTGCAGTATTTTGCCTGCCCAGAGTCTGTGCACTACCGCATGCTGCCTGTAGAGGGCAGAAAAGGGCAACAGACTCTGGAAGTGCAGCTGTTGTTGGGAATCCACCCTAGGCCCCCTGGAAAGTCCAGCCAATGAGCTTCGTGGCTGAGCTACCTCTCCATCCTTTTATTCCTCCGTATTCAGGCCAAGCTTCATGAAATCTAGGAAAGCTTCTAACAGCCAGCCAAGTTACCAACACATAAGAGGAAAGTAGAATTCTTTCAAAGCACATCTTAAAGGGTTCTGAATATATAAGGCCCCTGGCCCTCTTACAGACTTACCTATATCAATGCAATGGAGATCATCAAAGAACTTGTCCCCTGCCAATCCCCCGTGGATGAAGAGTTTTGTGCCCACTGCCACCATCACATGGCCATGCCGAGGAGACGGAGGACTTCCATGCGTCTCCGGCTGAGACCACGTCAGAGTGTCTACAAAGGTAAAGGCGTTAACACTAGGTGGCCTGTCTCTTCAAGCACCTCCCAGGGCAGGGCGCTCCAAGAAGGAAGTCACCTCAGAGTCCTTCTCCCCAGTTTACCAGCAGGAGATCTCAATCCCACTATGTAACCTCTACTTAGATACTTGCAGGGCTGTAGACTGCAAAGCCAATGACCCAGCATGCTGGCTTACAGTCTGGCTAATAGGAAGCCATCTCTTGCTTTGGATTGAGAAAAGCTTCGAATAAGAACTACCTCAAAGTTGAGCCAGGTGGTGGTAGCAGAGACAGAGGCAGGCGGATTTCTGAGTTCGAGGCCAGTCTGGTCTACAAAGTGAGTTCCAGGACAACCAGGGCTACACAGAGAAGCCCTGTCTTGAAAAACCAAAAAAAAAAAAAAAAAGCCTTCAGAGTTCTTTTTTCTTTTTCTTTCTTTTGTTATTTGTTTTTGAGAGGTACAGGAAACTGAACCCAGGGCACTGCACACACTGCACTGCACTGCACACACTGCACATACTGAGTACATGCTTCAGCTCTGGGCCACAGCCAACCGAGAGTCACCACCTTTTTGTCATTGTTTTTTGAGACCCGGTCTCATTATATAGTTGTGGCTAGCCTAGAACTATGAAGCCCAGGCTGACCTCAAATTCAAAGCGATCCGCCTGCTTCCGCCTCATAGTCCTAGGATTAAAGGCATGTGCCAATACACACAGCTTGACTCTTTTTTTTTTTTTTTTTTTTTGAGACAGGTCTCATGTCTCCTAGACTAGGCCTGATCTCTCAACTGCTGGGATCACAGACACACATCTGCCATTGCGCTTGGTTTGTGTGGTGCTAGGGACTAAATGTGCACAGGGCTTGGTGCATGCCAGGCAAGTACTCGACTTAGTGCAAAATCTTTTCTCAAGACCCTGTTTCCTGTTTGAGAGATAAGTGAAGCTGAGGTGGCCCTGGCCAGGAAAGCAGCCCCAAGATCCCAATGTCCCCAGCCCATACTTGCGTCAAATACATGCAACTTCACGTCCTCCACGGGCTGGGCACCTCTCTCTCCTCCCCCAAAGACGTATAGTTGGTTTCCGATAGCTGCGGACGATGTGTGGAATGTTCTTGGGGATGGTGGGGAGCCAGTCACTTCTGGTGTGCTCCACGTCCAGGCTTCTAGTCCAGAGAGAAAATAAGCACTTAAAAGACCTAGGCTGAAGGTTCTGCCCTTACTCTTTGTTTTCTGAGGTGCTGGGGATCTGTACCCCAGGCCTGCCAGGCTTGCAGTCGCCTACTGACCCACTTCTGCAGACCCGGACCTTGACTCTTGGTAGGACTTGACAGGGTCTCCTTTGTACCCTAGTCTCTGAGGAACACAACATAGTATAGGATGACCCAGCCCTGCACAGCACAGCGCACAGTGCAGCACACACAGCACAGCGCAGCGCAGCACAGCTCAGCACAATGCAGCAACACAGCGCAGCACACACAGCTTAGCACAGCAGAGTACAGCACAGCACAGCGCAGCACACAGTGCAGCACGCACAGCACACATGCACAGCATAGCAGAGCACATTACAGCGCAGCGTTAGGATGATATTAGAGCTCTTATTCCCTTGCTCCCCCTCTCTCCACGTGGTCATGGCTGGCCCCTGCTTCTCTACTCTTCTCCTTTATGCCTTTCTATACTAAATGCTTTAAAACCATAAAAAAAAAAAAAAAAAAAAAGGATGATATTAGAGGTTGTCCAGACAGGTGAAATTCCCAAAGCTAAGAAGCCACAAACTGAGTTAGGAGTAGGTCAGGATCATGTCTGAGTGCGTATCCACTGTGCTGACAGCTCTGTGCTTGCAGGAGCCCAGCATCTGTTAAAATCCATCCCCACTGGATGCTAGAGGCCAAACAGGTCAAACTTCCTAGAAAATGTGGCCACTGAAAGAAAGTAGATGGGGCTGGAGAGATGGCTCAGCGGTTAAGAGCACTGACTGCTCTTCCTGAGGTTCTGGGTTCAATTCTCAGCAACCACATTATAGATGGAGTCTTACAATCATCTGTAATAGGATTTGATGCTCTTTTCTGCTGTGCAGGTACAAATAAAGTATATATATATATATATATATATATATATATATATATAAAACACTATATATAAAAATATATATATATATATATATATATATATATATATATATATATATATATATAAAACACTAAAATAAAATAAAATAAGAAAGACAGTAAACAACCTCACTGCAATTTTAGAGGTACTACTAATAACCAACTGAACGATAAATAAGAGATAAATGTCAGTATCCCCCTTCTCAAATTGGAACTGAAGCCCAGCAAGACTGTTACTTCCTTAACAGTATGGCTAGCGAAGGGCTGTTGGACTTTAAACACATTTTAAACTTTTATTTTTATTTTGTATGTGCATTGGTGTTCTGCCTGCATGTATGTCTCTGTGAGGGTGTCAGATCCCCTGAACTGGAGTTACGGTCAGTTATGATCTGCTCTGTAGGTGCTGGGAATTGAACCCAGGTCCTCTGGAAGAGCAGCTAGTACTTGTAACTGCTGAGCCATCTCTCCAGCTTTTAAACACATTTAAAAACATATTTGTTTTATCTTATGTATGTGAGTGTCTTGCCTGCATCTATGTATGTGCCACCGTGTGTATGCCTATTGCTCGCAGAGGCCAGAAGAGCATGGTAGGTCCCTGGAATGGAGTTACGACAGCTGTGAGCCTCTATGTGGGCACTGGAAATCAAACCTGGGTCCCCTGTCAGAGCAGCTCTCCAGCCCAGGTTTGAACAGTTGTAATAATACCATGGTCTGTGTATGTTCTACCAGTCTTTTGAAAACAAAAGCTCACCACAGGACGGGTGTAAAGAAGTTTCTTAAGCTCTGTCCCTCCAAGGTTCCCACTCACCCCTGAGAGATGTATGGAAGGTCAGACATTTTAACAGGCCTTCTGGAGAGAAGAGGTGAGGTTTGAAGCCAGCTCTGTCAGAGTTCCACCAAACCGAAAATTTATTTCCTGTCTAGAAATGCTGTGCCTTTTGTAAAGACTCTTCATTCAACACACAAAATGCTACACGCGGCACATGCAATGCATGTGGGAGCCAAACAGGAACGTGCGTGCAGAATGTGCCTCGGACTACATCAAAGCAAAAGGAAATGTCTCTAGAGCTACAGATCTCAGGCAGGACTTGGAGCCCAGGAACGGAAAGTCAAACAGGGTCTGGTGGTTCAAACTTGTAAGTGTGGAATGAGGCAGGGAGACTGAGAGCCTTGACTCTCTAGCGAGACTCTGTCAGTGAGACAAAACAGATGAACCTTGAAGACAGTCCACTTCTCCTCCGACAGTGGCTTTCCCGGGCTCCACAGGTCTGTCTCTGATGTATGGTGCTGAGACAGAGTTTCACTGCATAGCCCTGCCTGGCCAGGCTGGCCTCAAACTCAGAGATCTGCCTGCCTCTGCCTTCAGAATACTGGGATTATGGGCGTGCACCACTGTAGATTTCTGTTTGGTTCTGTTTTTAAATAAATGCCATTCCCCAGAACCAAAAGGCCAGGGTCACAGCACACACTGGTGAGCTCAGCATTTAGGAAGCTGACACAGGAAGATCTTGGTTCCAGGCTAGCCCTTGGTTCCAGGCTAGCCCTGGACGGTAGAGTGAGGAACCCTTCCCAAGGTGTCCCAACATGCCCCACACCCTCCACGCCACCTTTTTAAAGGTGGACTTCCTGAACTGATTTATACTTTCTAAATTCTGTCAGGATCAATACCAGAGGGCGAGTGTCAGCTCCTAATCGAAATCCTTAATAGGGGCTGGAGAGATGGCTCAGCAGTTAAGAGCACTGACTGCTCTTCTGAAGGTCCTGAGTTCAAATCCCAGCCACCACATGGTGGCTCACAACCATCTGTAATGGGGTCTGATGCCCTCTTCTGGTGTGTCTGAAGACAGCGACAGTGTATGTATATACATTAAATAAATAATATTTAAAAAAGAAAAGATGTGTCTCTAGCTGCAAATGTAGCAGAAGATGGCCCAATCGGTCATCATTGGGAAGAGAGGCCCCTTGGTCTTGCAAACTTTATATGACCCAGCACAAGGCAAGGCCTGGGCCAAGTAGTGGGAGTGGGTGGGTAGGGGA
>NC_034592.1:22082075-22120682 GCF_900095145.1 Mus pahari
AGGGGGAGGGAGAGAGAGAGAGAGGAGAGAGAGAGAGAGAGAGAGAGGGAGAGAGGGAGAGAGAGAGAGAGAGCTGCTTTTCTACAGCCTTTGGTTCCTAGCACTTACATGGTGGCTCACAATTTTATGTAACTCAGTTCTGGGGGGGGATCTGATTACCTCTTCTGACATCCTTGGACACTGCATGCACTTGGGACACAGACATACATGCAGGCAAAGTATTCATATATATAAAATAAAAAAATTGTTTTTTTAAAACAGCATTTACATTCCAGAGAGGAAGGGCATGGTGAATTCCAAACACTCAAACCAATTCAATGACTGTCTAAGAAGACACTTTTCAAACACTACAAAGAAATTTAATACTCGACACAGAAGACAATTCAGTCCTGTCCAACATGAGACACTCCTATAATTCCATCACTGGAGAGCAGATCATGAATCCAGAGCTACCCAGGAGAGTTGATAACTGGGCCCCACGTGGTAAAAAGAGAGAACTGATTTCCACAAGTCGTCCTCTGGCTTCCACGTGGACACCACAGACTGCATATGGTCTCTCTCTCATGCACACACAGCCACACAAATAAAAAAACCCATAAATTCCTATTTCTATGAGGTCAGCAAAATAAAATAGGTTAATTAGGGGAACGGCAACTCAATGTACTGTAACATAACTGCATTCATAGGGTACGATTGTCTTAGTTAGGGTTTTACTGCTGTGAACAGACACCATGACCAAGGCAACTCTTAGAAGGACAACATTTAATTGAGGCTGGCTTACAGGTTCAGAGGTTCAGTCCATTATCATCAAAGAAGGAGCATGGTGGCATTTAGGGAGGCATGGTGCAGGTGGAGCTGAGAGTTTTACATCTTCATCTGAAGGCCGCTTCCAGGCAGCTAGGAAGAGGGTCTTAAAGCCCACACCCATACTGACATACTTCTTCCAACAAGGCGCTACCTACTCCAACAAGGACACACCTCCTCATACTGCCAACTTCCTGAGCCAAGCGCATCCAAACCATCACAGTGACAGAAAGTAACCTGTGTCTACTCACCAGGACTCATGACTTGCAGACAGTTGCGATTTCCTGACTGATCTGCACCTCCAAACACCCAGATGCTGTGAGGAGAGCAGGAGGGAAGGAAGCTGGCATGCTCATACCGAGGCAAGAGGCCCTCCCTGGTGGCCGTGTCCCACTGGTGTGTTCCTAGAAAACATTTACCTGGTCCTTAGATTAGGGCTATCAGCTGGTAATTCTGGTTGGATTACCAGGGCAGTGGAAACAGGCAAAATCATAAGCGACCAACCATAAAGGGAGAAGGGTCAGACTCTGATGTGGTCTCTAGTGCACGCTTGCAGGCTGTCTACCTGCTCCGTGAACCTCTTTCACAGAAACTGTCTCCTCTTCCCCGTTCAGACTCCAGTGACATATGTCTGACACTAGCTTTCTACTTGTAACTAACGGGGCTTGGCTGACACGGGCCACTTGGAACCACTCTCATCAGCCCTGGCTATTGCTTTTTGTCTTTAGATTCTTCGGAACACTCCTGGATTCTATCTCCCTCCCTTCCTCCCCCCAACTCCCCTTAACTAATCTCTGGGCAAATAGAGTTATGATGCCAAAACCAACTAATTCTTTTAGTTAGCAAGTCACGAATGTAGGACCTTACAGGCATCACACTGTTAGCTAATCAAAACTGTAAACGAAGCAAGTTAGTACTTCTATTTAATAGGACACTGGGGTTCAGATGGCCTTGCTAAGGTCACTGTGGCACTTGATAGCTGCTGGTATGGTGGCACAAGTCCAGGATCCCAGGACATGGAAAGTGGAGGCAGAAAGACTGTGAGTGTGAAGCCAGTCTGGGCTACACAGAGAACTGGAGGCTAGGATGGACTGCAGAGGAAGACGCTGACAGACAGATGTGACGTGATTGAGCTGGAAGGGAAGCTCCTTGGTATCTAAAAGAGTCAAGGCATCTTTTTTTTTGCCTCATTCTGGGAGTAGAGTTTCAAGTGTCTGGACAGTATAAACAAGAGTCTGTAGTAACTGTGGGAGCCTCATCAGGAGGTGACACCCCAGGTCTAAATGATTGCGATGTAGCTATGCAAGAGTATTGATGTTGGACCTCTGAAAATTATCATTAGAAGCCCAACTATGGCAATTAAAAATGTTCTAATTACATTCTATTTACTCTGTGTGTGTGTGTGTGTGTGTGTGTGTACATTTGTGTCACAGCTCCTGTGTGGAGGTTAGAGGACAACTTTGAGAGTTAGTTTCTTCCTTTCCACCAAGTGGGTCTCAGGAAACAAACTGAGATCAGCGTTGGGAGCAGTAACCTTTACCCACCGAGCCATCTCTCCAGCCTCATTTCTGTTGTTTCGAACTTAAATCATTTACAGACCAAGTATGCATATAAAAATGGATATAGCTGGGGCAGGAGAGGGGCTCTGTTAAGGGCACTTGCAATTCTTGCAGAAATTCCCAGGGAGTGACATTATTAGGAGGTGTGGCCCTGGTGGGGGAGGTGTGGCTGGGTTTGGAGACCCTCCTCCCAGCTGCCTGAGGACAAGTCTGCTCCTGACTTCCTTTGGATGAGGATGTAGAACTCTCAGGTCCTCTAGCACCACGCCTGCCTGGATGCTGCCATGCTTCCTGCCACGATAATGGACTGAAACACTGAAGCTGTAAGCAGCTCCAGTTAAATGTTGTCCTTCAGAAGAGTTGCCTTGGTCACAGCTATAAACCCCAAACTAAGACATTTTATTGCTGTTGTTCTTCTTCTTCCTCTTATGGTTCAGAGACATTATTGTTGTTGTTCAGGGTCTATGTTTTCCTGCCCTGGAACTTGTTATTATAGACCAGGCTAGCTTCAAACTCCCAGGGGCTATCATGCCTCTGCCTCCCCAGTGCAAGAATTCACAAGAACCGTCCCACAATGCCCAGCAGAGCTGGTGTTCTTAGGAATGCTCTGCAGCACAGACCTTACCCAAGTCCATGGTGTGTACATCTGAGAAACTTTGGTTTGGATTTGCTCCCCCGACAATGAAGACCTTCCCGCTCTCGGCCTCGCCAACTGGGGGGAAATATGAGCAGCTGTGACCAACTCGAGGGCAGGGCCTGTCTCCAGGGCAAGTCAAAGTGTACCTGCCAAAGGGAAGACACGTTCAGGAGGCCTGTACGAGAGTGTTCTTCCATTCCTCACAAAGCAGTCACCGTGATGAAAGGTCTGGCACAGTCAGGCTTTAGGATTTAATTACTATCATATGTGAGCATGTGCACAGGGCCTGTGCTCTCTCCTTCCACCTTTCTCTGGGTTCCAGAGACTGAAGCCACACAACCATGCTTGCTGGGTAAGTGCCATCACCTGCTGCACTGTCCCACTGACACTGGACTCTTTTCTGAGTTGTATGCAGCAAAGCGCCATATGTGGTACCTTCCCTTTCTCAGCCTCTGGCTTTTCAATTTTGTCTGGACTTTTAACCGACACGGGTCTCTGCCGTAGACAGGGGAATGGCACGCAGAGATGTCCACTGGTATGCTCTGGCACCATCAGGGTGTTATTATCATGGTCTGTGGGTTCAGACAGACCCAGTTCAAGTGTGGGCTTCAGTGCTTTCTAGATGGGAGACATTTGGGTAGTCACCTCACCTTTCCGAACCTCAGTTTTCTCTACTCTAAAGCGAGGGTTACCATAGTTCTCACCTTCAAAGGGGGGTGTGATGACTCAAACAGAGCCTGGGAGGGTGCAGGGAGTAGCTTAGTAAATCATAGCTAGGGCATTATCGAATTCACAGGGATACCCTGGCCAACAGCCAATGATGTCTCCCCTCCAGAATATGTGGATTAAGCCACATAATTGTAAGAAAATCCACTAAAAGACTTCCCAGGTTTGGAACCCCAATCAAATCTAGGAAGCTACATCTAGGATTCACAGACTACAATACAGGATCAGAACAATCCGGTACATTTCTTTTGATGGTTAGTGTGCGTGCGTGTGTGTGTGTGTGTGGGGGGGGATGTATTCCAAACTTTCTGGTTGGAAAGAAACAAAAAATTAGTTTCTGACAGTGTCTCATACAGTCTAGGGTGGCCTTAGATTTCCAGGTGTCCCAGGATGACCTTTAATCCCTGATAGTCCTGCTCCTACCTCACAAGTGTGGGATTAGAGGTGTGTGCTAGGGCACACGGTGAACACGAACATTTCCTGACTCCGGGTCCTGTCTTGCTTGACCTCTCCGATGTTGGCACTCCTGACCCTCCCACCTTCCTTCACTTTTTCCAGGTCCTAGATTCTCCATACCCACTTCCTTCCTTACCTCTGACTGCCCTTTCCTTTCCTCTCTGATGTGTCTCCCACCAGCCCCCTCAGAACTGTCAGTATCCTAGGAATCCCTTTCCCTCAGTCTGTTTGCTTTTCTGATTCATCTGTCCTGGTGGTTTCTATGGACACCCATCTCCATCACTATTAGTGACTCCAGGATCTCTCGTTCTTGTCCGGATCTGTTCTGCATGTGGATTTGTGTTCATGAACACCTCTTCTTTGTTTTCACAGTCAAAGAAAAGTTTTAACATAGAAGTTCTTTCTGTCTTTACTGTTTTCTAGGAAGCATCTTACTCCATTATCCAGGCTAGCCTTGGATTCTAAGCAACCCTACTTCCTGAATACCAGATAGCCTGTCTCAAAACAAAACAAAGCTAATCTTGGTGGCTAGGCCTCTGATCCCGGCACTTGGGAGGCTAGGAAACAAGGATTGCTCAAAATTTGGAGCCAACCTGGGCCACATGAGAATCTGTCTCGACAACAAAACAAACAGCTAAATAAATAAATAAATAAAGACACCTGAGGTTGGATGGACAGGTACACACAGGTCATACAGGGCCTCGTTTAAGGTGCCTGCTTTATCATACTGTTCAGGGAGAGGGACGGAACCATTCATACTAAGCAGAGCTCTATAACCAAGCTACATTGCCAGTTCTCCAGTGGGCTTCACCCCGGAGCATGCCTCCAGAGCACGTGTGATGATGGCTCTGGAGCAAGGCAACTGTGGGAAGTGGGCATGGAGGCTCAGCTGGCGTCCTGTGGGACCTCATCCACCCTTCTGGGATCCCCTCAGTACAGGTCACGCTCCATCACTTGCTCTGCCTCTAGCTTCAGTGCATAGGGACCATTTGCCTTAGGGTTTCGGAGCTTTTACAGCATCATCACTGTCAGTAGCTATGAGTTGCTGAATGAAGGGTTTAACAAAGGCAAACAAACCCTGGAACCAGTATAATCCAAATTCCCTAAAGTCTCAGCTCAGGGGAGGACCTGAGGGTTGGAGCTGAGGACACCAGATGGCCAGTGCTTTATTCTTCCTGGTAAACAGATTTCAAAAAAATTAACAGCTGCTCTTTGATAATTATTTCCCCTCTATCTTTCCTCTGAAGAGCTTCCCAGACAGTTTCAGTCTCGTGACCACAGTTTCATGACTACCTCTTTGCAGTGATAATCAGATGTGTTAGTAAACTGCCTATATATGAAAAAAAAACTCAAGTTTCTTGTATGTGTCTGAATCCTTCCTTACAGACCAGGTAGCTTTCCTGGGCTTGTCTCCAGGCTCCAAGATGGGCAGTTGCTTCATGATGCCCTGTGCAGAAGAGAGGAAGGCAGTGTTCAGGTATCTTCCCGCAAGACAACAAACCCAACCACGCCCCTCTCAAACCTTTCTTATTGGATTGTGGAGGAGCTCAGTGGTAGAGCATTTGCCCAGGATGTGAAAGGCCCCAGGTTGAAACCAGGAAGAAAAACAAAACAAAACAACCCCCCCCCCCCAAATCTCTGAGGTTGAATGTAGAAGTTCAAAGGCCTGACAAACTGAATCAAGGTTACCACCCTTCTGAGATAATTCTTTCTTGTTCAGAAATAAGTAGCCCAGGCGGACTTCCAACTCTGGGCGACTCTCCTGCCTAATGCTCCTCAGTACTGGGATTGTACCCACTATATCCAGCTGTCTTCCCCCCAGTGATAGGGTAAGTTATAACCCAGGGCTTTATGCATGCTAGGTAAGTAAGTTGTCTATCTTGAGTTACATTCCAGCTGTTGACACAACATAGTTTCTCAAGTTTCTCAGCTAATGTTTTCCTTCTGTCTGTAAGTCTCATAAGGGATGAACATACATCAAAATGTCAGAGGCCTTAAGGTCGTTATTAAAAGAAAAAAACAGGTTAGCCAGATGGTAGTGGCACACACCTTTGGTCCCAGCACCCAGGAGGCAGAGGCAGGTGGATTTCTGAGTTTGAGGCCAGCCTGGCCTACAGAGTGAGTTCCAGGACAGCCAGGGCTATCCAGGAAAACCGTGTCTTGAGAAGCAAAAACAAAAACAAACAAACAAAATCCCCTCCAAACAAAAAACTCACAGGGCATCAAGGAAGGCAGCCATGCAGAGGGTACAAACCAGAACATGTGAAAATGGCATAATGAGACATGTTGGTTTACAGGCTAACTTAAAGACTGGATTTAAACAATTTTTTTGAGAGCCAGGCATAGTGGTGCACACCTTCAATCCCAGCACTGGTGAGGTAGAGGCGGGGGCACGTGATCTCTGTGGTTACATAGTCTACATAGTGAGTTCTAGGCCATCTAGGGCTAACCCTGCCTCACCTTGGTCCTAGCATGCCATAGAAACCAAGCTTTCTGGTCTCTTTCTTTTTGCTGTTATTTTCAGACAGGATCTCACACTTTGGCTATTGGGGGCCTTGCCTGCAATACTGGGCTTTCTGTTGCTCCTCTGACTTTTATAACTTGCTCTGCCTCACCCAGTGGGAATTTAATAAAATTAACAAGCATTCTGTGGTAATTACTGCCTCCCCTATCTTTCCTTCCTGTAAACTTGCACACTGCTAGTGGATAGAGTGTCTGTTTAGAATGGGCAAAGCTCTGGGTTCAAGTCCCAGAAACTTTCAAAGGTTATTTAAAGAGATTATCCCTTTTCAGTCTCTCAAGTTACTGCTCCTGCCTCAGGGATTAGCAATATACATCACACACACCCTTGGCAGGAAGGCTTAATCAGGACGTGGCTTAGACCCCAATATATATGACAGTATCTATTTAGTCACCATATTACAGGAGTCATTCTGAATGTAATTATCTTTTCTTTTAAACTCATTACTTATTTAGAGACAAGATCTCATGTACCCTAGGCTATCTCCACTCATGATGTAGCCAAGGATGACCTTGAACTTCCGCTCCTCTTGCCGCCACCTCCCAAAAACTGGAATTACAAGCAAACACCACCATACCTTTTTATGCCTTACCGGAGATCAAACCCAGGGCTAAGTTCTCGATAGGCAGGCAGTCTACCAATTGAACTACACCCTTACATCCCTGAATGTAATTATCTATTTAAAAGTCTGTAGTCGGCCAGGAATGGTGGTGCACTACCTGGCGCTAGAGAGACTTGAGGTAGCAGAGGCCAGCCTGAGCTACACAGTGAGACTTGTCTCAAAATAAAAGTAACAGAAAAGTGTCTAGACTAGATTCCAAAATGTTAGCATGTCCGCCCTTCTGATTCATTCTGATAACTTACCAATGGACCGGCAGAGAGTAGAAGTGAAGGACAAACGAATGAAGAAAAGGAATTAAAGGAGAGTTGGGTCGATGAGGCCCACAAGCGGGCTAGGCTAATGACCACAGGGTCAGCCAGAGCTTAGAGGGGCCGGCTTGGCGGGGACGCTCCTAGCCACCTCCTTTGCGTCTCCTCCGCCAGCCACATCTCCGCGCGAAAGAAGTCAGGGTCAGGGAGAAATGGCTGCCAGCTTTCCCCTAACCAGACCAGCCAGAGACCATGGGTACTACCCCTTCCACCCAGCTCATGCCTACTGCCTTAAGAGACCTCCAGCCCGGCATCTATTACCTGCCGCAGCCCCGGCTTGTCCTGGACGTGGCTCCACCCATGGGGCGGAGCTTAGGAGCCCGTCCCTTCCCCAGTCCCGGAAGCGCGTCCAGGCCAACCGCTCTACGCCTCCGGGTCTCCCGGACTACGCGCCAAACTAGCCAGGGCCTCCCGGAACTCTGCGTACTGGTTGGCATCCGATCGATAACTCCAATTCCGTGTTCAGACGGAGTTTGTTACAGCAGTCCTTAGTAGTGACTTCTGAAGGGGAAGGATGGTCTGGAACTCACGTAAGCCAGGCTGACCTTGAATTCTGCTCCAGCCTCCCGATTGAGAGTTCCTGCATGCCAGAGGATGCTAGGCTTTGCCTGTGCAGGTTTGAGCTTGGTTCAAACTGTGGAGCCTAAAGCGGGTTATTTCCATAATCGTTGTTTGTGGTTACCACACATTCCAGACCACAGGCCCTTGGCTTTCCGGGAGCTCGCAGGCTGAGCAGAAATTGTACACGAAGGACAACTAAGAGGTCCTATTGTGAAGGCTGAAGAATAAAAAGTTCATTGACACTATATGTTCTTGGGGTAAGTTATTAATACTTTGGGTGTCTTCTCTCAGCGACACAGAAATTTTAAGATTTCCATAGAGGTTGTGGTCGGGAATTTATGGAGGCTCAGAGATGGTCCTCTGTAAAGGCCATGATTGTTTTTATCTAGAAACGAACTACCTCTGTTGGCAACTTCATCTGCATCCTCTCGGATCTATGTCCTAGCTATAGGTGCCCCGTGACTTTCCTAAAACAAAGATGGCTCGCCTATGTGCCTATGTGTGAACAGAGTACCATACTCTGAGCTCACTAACTTCCCTTAGAACTCAAGACAGACTACAAACGGCAGAAGTAGTGTGTCTTTAGTGGGAGAGGAAAGACAGACTGAGCAAGCTCCAGCACTAAATGGGAAATGTCTGACAAGCCTGTTCTTCTCTGAGCCCTAGTTTATTCACAGATAGAACGGGAGTAGCAATGTCGGAACACAGCTGTCGAGAGAATTTACTAGTGCAAATAAAAGAAAAACTTGGGTTTTAACTTTGAGATAGGCTCTCATGCAGTCCAGGCTTGTCTCCCAACTCACTGTATAGCTGAGGATGGTCTTGAACTCCTGATTCTGCTGCCTCCACCATACAAATGCTGTAATTTACAGAAAAGATTTACAATGCCCCCACTCCAATTTATCTATTTAGCTACGTGAAAATATAACCAAAATTGATGGACAAAGTAAAATTGGGGGGTTGCAGCTCTCTTCACTACTTTGCCGTTATATTTCTAATACCTAAGTCTTTGTGGTTACCTGTAATTATCAGAAAGCTCCCACGGATTGCTAGAGAATTTAGAGGTATGCACTCACTCTGCTTTCCTTCTGGAGAGAATCTGGGCAAGGTTGGCTCTGCCATGTGCCCAACATGTATTTAGACAGTGAGTCCTTCTCAGAGCTCCAGAATGCTTTGATGTGCTCTGGGTCTTTTGGTTTGGAGTACATCAAGAAGCCATGCTAGAAGGGTATATTATCAAGAAAAAAAAAATGAACTTTCAGATGGTTTACATCGTAGAAACCAATCCATTTAGAAATCACATTTCTGAGTTCTTGGAGCGATGTTTGAATTCTATTTTTAAAAATGAATGTCAAGGGGCCAAAAAGATGACTCAAAACAACCAACCAACCACGACAATTTTTTTTTTCTTTTTCGAGACAGGGTTTCTCTGTGTAGTCCTGGCTGTCCTGGAACTCACTCTATAGTCCAGGCTGGCCTCGAACTCAGAAATCCGCCTGCCTTTGCCTCCCAAGTGCTGGGGTGCTTTACAGGGTAGGAGTGAGAGCTAAGGAATTCTCAGTTACTCATTTCGTGGTCTTCCCTAGAAAAAGCCTCATCTAGTTTTTCGAAGGTGAAGTCTGTTGCAAGAGTAGAAGGGCTTTTCACTAAAACTACAAATCCCAGCACTCCCCGCGGCAGACAGGTACAGGTCCTAGGATTCATCAGCAGGACAGCCGGGTTCTCGTGGAGACCCGTTGCCGGGCGTGTCGGGGCTCTGAAGAGTCAGGCTTTGACGTCACTGCGCAGACGCCACTCACGGGTCGGACGTGACGTGAGAGCGGTTCCGGCTTCGGCCTCGGCCGCCGGCGGCGACGCGGCTTATTCTTCCTAAAATGGCGCCGCTGGATCTGGACAAGTATGAGGCGCTAGCGCGGCAGTGCAAGTACCTTCCCGAGAACGACCTGAAGGTGAGCCGGGCCGGAGGCCGTCCAGCTTGCGAGGCAAGCCCCTTCCGGCGGAGGGCGCTCCGCGGTGTGAGAGGACCGGGTCCGAGGCGGCGTGACGCGGAGAACCAGGGGAGCCCGAGTCCCCCGAATGCTGTCCAGTTCTTTGAGGGGAGATCCCGGGGGATGTCACGACCCCCTGACCCTCACGGGACTCCGAGCTTAAAGACTCTCCCTCTAACTTGCGCGGCCTCCCGGAGACGGAGCCCGGCCGAGCGGGTAGTGCTCCCGGGATGGGGTCCTCCCAGCAGAGGTAACAGGAGCCGCTGTCTGCTCCAGGGACGCGGCCGCGGTGTGTTTAAGTCCCTGAGAGGTGGAAGCCGGTGGGCGGGATCGATGCGACCTTAACGGGAGAGAATGACAAGTCGCCTCTGCTTCACCACTCCCCTAAATTGCTTCTTAGGAGTGGTAGCTTTCTTCTGATAATTGGGATGTGGATCTCATTTCTTAGCCCGTTGCTGAGCTATTTAAGTGAATAAGCAGTTGCTTATCAAGAAGTTCAAATGCTTTTATGACCTCTGAGCTGTTCCCCTGTAACTCAAGGTGTCGTTTTCTTCGTTTTCCAAAGTAGGTCTCGCTCAGTTCAAGATATGATTATTAAATTAGCTTGGACGTGGTGGCGCACGCCTTTAATTTCTGGATTCGGGAGGCACAGACAGGTGTATCTCTGAGTTTGAGGCCAGCCTATGCCACAGGGTGAGTTCCAGGACAGCTAAGGCTATACACAGAGGAACCTTGTCTCAAATCCCCTTCCCCGAAAGAAAAAGACAAAATAAAACGAGTGTTAAAGAATGTAAAGGAAGTAAGCTGTTGGTAAAATACTTGTTTTCAAACATTTTGCTTCTACCAAATGTAGTACTTAGGTTAGGTCCCCGTGGATGTTTATCTTATTGATGGTAGTGACGATTCTATTAACTTTGATTTACTATGTAGTAAGTGCATAAATGCTCATCTGAATTTCTTTTGTGCTGTTTTTATGACAATTTTAAGCTATGAACTTAATTTTTTCAAGAAAAGATTACATTTTTGTTTGTGAATTATATTTCTCTTGGGAAGATTTTGCTCTGTGTGTGTTTTTTCTCTTTTGGTACATGAAGTTGATATTTAAATCAGTCAACAAGCATGCAAAATTCACCTTATGTACCTTAGGGACCTGAGGAGACTCCCGATCCTCTTGCTTCTGCTTTCCAAAAGCTTCAATCTAACCAACATGCTTAGCTGCACTGTGCTTTTCTCTCCTTTTTCCCCCTTCCTGCCTCCCTCTTGCTCTGGCCCCCCTCACTCCGGCCCATAGATTTTGATTCTCATTACAGATGGTTGTGAGCTACCATGTGGTTGCTAGGACTTGACCTCCAGAAGAGCAGTCTGTGCTCTTAACTGCTGAGCCATCTCTTCAGCCCAATAACATTTTTAATTAGTATTTGTGCACGTAGGTATGTACACATGGTACCCTCCGAGGCCAGGCATTTGTGAACTCCAGATGTGGCCCTCTGCACAGGCTTCATCGCTGAGCAGCCTCCAGCCCCACCCCATTTTTTGTGTGTATGGGTACAGAGCATCATGTAGCCCAAGTTGCCTTGAGCCCCCGATTCTCCTATAGTTTATTTTATTGTGTATGAGGGTTGAACTGAATTTCTGAAAAGATTTATGTATGTGTATGTGTACCTGTGTGAATTTATGTGCAGCATGTGTATGTTGGTACTGGCAGAGCAGAGGGCATCCTATCCCTTGGAATTGGATTTGTAGGTGGACTGATATATAATGTGGGTGCTGGGAATTGAACCTGAGTCTTGTAGGAGTAGTAAGTTCTTTTAACTGGAACCACTACAGTTCCTGTTGTGTGCTTTTAGATTTATTTTTTGTTTTCCCTGTGTAGCCCTAGCTGTCCCAGAATGCACTTTACAGACTAGGCTGGCCCTGAATTCATATCTACTGTTGTCTGTGGGGGGATTTGCGCACCCCCCCCCCTAAGGCAACGTTAGATCTCTCTTGAGCTGCAGGTATAAGCAGTTGTAAACACCTGACATGAGTGCTGGTCATAGAACCCAGGCCCTCTGCCAAGAGCAGTATGTGCTCTTAATCCGAGTCATTTCTCCAGCCTACACCAAAAAATTAGAATTTTTTCTTAGTAGTTAATCAAAAATTAGGGAAGGGAGAAAAAAAAAATCCAGTAAGGATTGGGTTTTTTTTTCCTGTCCTGTTAATAGTTCTATCAGATTAATTTGCTTTATTGTCAGTGTATTTATGTGTGTACAAGTGTATATTTTAGCCTAGAGGATCTTAGCTGTCTACACATCTGAGGAAACAGGCCAAAAAAAGCACATGACTAAAGTAATGCAGACACTTATTTTCTTTATCACTCCAGGTCACCTGTGCCACCAGCCAGTCAGGGACCAGCTTTTCACATGTAAACTAAAGCTTCAGAAAACCTTCCTATCTTAACATGGCCAGCTCTGCCTCTGCCAAGAACTATGGTGATAGCCCAGTGCAGTCAGCCAGCAGACTCAGATCTGCGTTGGAAGACATTTGTAGAATTAAGGGATCTAGTAGAAAGTTAATGAATGTCCAGAATTCAAAGTTGTTTTAACAATGGCTCTTGTAAAATCTAAATCCCATGTGAGAAGAGTTGCTATAACATTAGTACTTTTGCTTCAATTTCAAAGAACAAAGGCTATTGGAAAAAAACTTTAATAACAGACTCCATGTGATTTTATGGGCAACCAATTAGCAGATTAGTGAATCATTTAACTTTCTTTACTCAATATTCCACTCAGAAAGATAAATCCAAAAAATGCAACCTCTCTTATACTGACCAACGTAACTAAGTACAAATGAAGTCAATGGTGTATCCCATTAGCATGCTGCGGTGTATGTCAGTAAAACAAGCCCTCCCCGCCCCAGCCCTGGCAAACAGATAAATGATTGTGCACTGCGTGATGATACCTTTAGGTGAGAACTTTGGTTCATGCAGTTGGCTGCCACAGACATTGCACCCAAAACCCGCAGCCCTGGCACCCAAAGTCAGTCAGCGGTGGTAGCTCCTGGGGTCAGCAATGCTCCTTCCATAAGACCAGGTGAATACTATGGTCAGGCATGCTGGTGGCAAAGACTAAGCCCGTGTCATTGTGCCCATCCAATCCATTCAGCCAGGATGCTTCACCTGCCAGGAAGCTGGAGCCTCTCTTTGATTTCCTGTACTCTGGCAGAGGCCAGCGGCTAATCAGGCTCTCTGTCCTCAAGTCCATGATGTATAGGTAGTGGTGGTCAAACAGCAGGGCGAAGACATCTCCAAAGCCAAGCAAGGCCAAGTTTGCTACCTCAGGTGTCTTGATGACCCTATAAGGAGGAGAGTTCAGGGTCATGAGGCAAAGGAAACATTGCTGGGGACACTTAAAACTCCAAGCTAATTTAGAGCTAATAAGAATTTTTGAGCCAGGCATGGTGGTGCACGCCTTTAATCCCAGCACTCGGGAGGCAGAGACAGGCGGATTTCTGACTTTGAGGACAGCCAGGGCTATACAGAGAAACCCTGTCTTGAAAAACAAAAAAAAAAAAAAAAAAAAAAAAAGAATTTTTGATTAGGGCTGGAGAGATGGCTCAGTGGTTAAGAGCACCAACTGCTCTTTCAAAGGTCATGAGTTCAAATCCCAGCAACCACATGATGGCTCACAACCATCCATCTGTAATGAGATCTGATGCCCTTTTCTGGAGTGTCTGAAGACAGCTACAGTGTACTTACATATAATAAATAAATAAACCTTAAAAAAATTTTTTTTTGATTAAAAGAAAACCATGAGGATAAAAGTAGGCTGGTATCAGCCTACTTACAAAAAGCAGGGAAGAAGAAACCTGCCCTCTGACAGACAAGCAGAGGCAAGGTAAACACAAAATATCCATCCAGGCTTGAAAGAATCCTACAGGTTAACTTATAATTCAAATAATAAAAACCACTTTATTTAATCACTTGCACTCTTAAGACTCAGAAACTGACACCCAGGCAGTTCACACAATCTGTTAGTTAGGGGTGAAAACCAGAATGAAAGAGTCAGCTCCTACTAGTAAGGTACCAAAGCCTGATACATCCTCAGGACAAGTCTAAATGGCTTTTTCTCTAAAAATACTACTAGCTAGAGATAGTAAGAATTGCTGGGAATTTATAAGCATCTATTAACAATGGATTCATAGGTTTTAGAAACAACTGGCTAAGTTGGGAAATCAGTCACAGCTTTCATAGGGTGGCAGTTCCCAAGTATCAAGACACAAAATGGGAGACCTAATGCAATATCTGCACCAATGAAAAAAGAAAAACAAAATCAAAGCAGCTTCCATGTGTCAAGCACCAGATTGACAGGAAAAGTCAGATGTTGTTTGGAGTCTACACTTTCCCATGGCAACCTCCTTCGGCTCCTTTGGTTGGGAGGTTAGTTTAGATGTTAACAAGGACACTAGCAACTGGCTTATGTCTAAGAGCCAACTAGAACAGGGGCGGCTGGTAATCTCAGCAAAGCAAGAACAGCCAAGGATATTAGCTAGAGCAGTGTTTGAGTAGAACAACCCTTTCATAGGGGTCTAAGACCACTGGAAAACACAGATGTCTACGATTCATTAACAGTAGCAAAAAATTATAGTTATGAAGTAGCAATGAAATAATTCTATGGCTGGTGTCACCTCAAAATGAGGAAGATTGAGAACCTCTGAGCTAGAGGAAGCAAAACAGCATGTCAGGACAGGGAAACAACACGTTATTACTGTCAGACAGCAGAGTGTGGCTAGAGAAGGCCTCCCATTACAAGTTCTAGAAAACAAGAATGAGGTTCAAAGGACCACCCCACCACCCAGATTTGAATTTGACATTAGGAAGGGAGGGCCATAACCTATCATTTACCATTTGTTGGGCATAAAACTTCCTAATTAACACAGAGCACATGCTGGCCCAAGGAAACATTACCTGAGAATATCATAACTGGCAAAATCCCACTGGTACAGACCCAGGGCTGAACTACAGACAATGTATTTTCCATCAAAATGAAGTCTTGGCTGTAGGCAGATACTTCTATCCTCGGAGACAGACAGTGTCTTTAAGCACTTACAGTTGATTTCTCTCCCAATTGGCCAAATCTAAAAAAAAGGGATAATGATTACTAAAGAAAAGTTGGTGTTTATACAATGTGGCTTGAAGAAAAAAAAAAAGTGGCACCTGTTAATAGACAAAAAGGGAATATAGTGCTAAGACTTCTGTTTTAGTTAAGAGTTATAGGCTTAAGTCCTGAGTCTATATGGTCTTAGATAAAATATTTAATCTTTCTAAATAAAGATAATGCCCACTGTAAAGAAAGTTTTAAAATGCAAAAAAAAAAAAAAAAGAATGTCATAAATTATTAGCAAACTATTAAAACAAGTCAAAGTTTATCTAAAAACTGAGGAAGGTATGAGGCATGAGCATTACAAGTTCAGTCTGGGCTACATGGCTGAGCCCTCTGAAAATACAAAAAGAAACAGAATATGTGGAAAACAGCTTTCTGTGCTTGCTCTTGTGTGTGTACATGCCAGTGTTTGTACACAGGAGTTCACATGGAAGTCTAGGTGGATGTTGGGTGGCTTCCTCAATCACTCTCACCTTATTTTCTAAAATAGGGTCTCTCACGGATTGCAGCTCGATTTGCTTACGTTATCTGGCCAGCAAGTCTCAGGGATCCTCTTATCTCTGCCTCCTCAGCACCATTCCTAGCCTTTTTAATGGGTATTGGAAATCTAAACCCGGGTACTGACTAGCCTCCTGGATTTATTTCCTTTACAGACCACAGAAACTGCTCTGCATACAGACAGATGAACCGTATTATTTCCAATGGGTGTAAGATGACTTGAACTGCCAGGTGCTGCTGGCATATGCCTTTAAGGGAAGAAGACAGGTGAATGCCTGAGTTTGAGGCCAGCCTGGTCTACAGAGTGAGTTCCAGGACAGCCAACCAGGGATACACAAAAAAAACTAGTTTCAGGAAAGGGGGGAAAAAAAGACTTCTCCCTGGCAGTAGTCTCCCTTTTTAGTTCTTATATGCTAATTTTTTCTCTGATGAGATAAATTACAGAGGGAGAAGACTTACCTTGATCTCATATTTGTCTGCACTTAAGAGGATGTAGTCTCCAGGGCTGTGCAAGAGAGACTTGACTTTGCACTTCTGCAAAACCACCTACAAGCATAAGCATTTTTACATTATACAAAGAACCTTTCACTCTGTTCCTGTACTAATTTTATATTGTTTTTAAATTGAAATCTGAAAATGAGCTTAAATTGTTATATACTAGAATATATAATATGAATCTTTAGGTTTAACTTCTAACATTTTTACTACACCCAGATTCTGTTAATAGCTGTGGGAACATTTTTCTTCTTTCTTTTTCTTTCTCTTTTTCTTCTTCTTCTTTTTTTCTTCTCAAGACAGGGTTTCTCTGTGTAGCCCTGGCTGTCCTGGAACTCCCTCTGTAGATCAGGCTGGCCTCAAACTCAGAAATCCGCCTGCCTCTGCTTCTTGAGTGCTGGCATGTGCCACATAGTCTGGTGGGAGCATGTAATCTTATCTTTAGTTGGAAGTGCTAACATCAGGACTAATTTGTAAAATTGTAAGGTGTGGACTTGGGATGTAACATGGGAAAATACTTGTCTACCATGCACAGGCCCCAGTCTGACCTCCAGTAGTATATTCAGGTTTACTATTTATTTCTGCTGTTATTAGGCACACACACACACACACACACACACACACATACACACACATATACAAATACTCAAATGTAAGGAATCAAGTGTGGAAGTGTGTGCCTTTAATCCCCAACAAGTGGAAGACAGAGACATGCAGATCTCTGTGAGAACAAGGCTACTGTGGTGTGTACATATTGAGTCCAGGTCAACCATGGCCATCTAAAAAGACCCAGTTCTTAAATAATGAACAGAAAAATGTCCAGATGAACAGAAAAATGAACAGATAAACACAAAAATGATCTGTTTTCATGAGTAGGTGCACCACAAAGGAAAAAGCAGCAAACTCAGAATAAGAATATATAATCTGGTCAGAGGTCTGGTGAACTACAGCCCTGGAAAAGACCATGTAGCTGGTATATTATTCATTTAGTGCTGAAAACTGAACCCAGAGCTTTCCACTGAGCTATATTCCAGACTTATGCTGCTTTTTAGTTTATTCGTTTGTAAGATGCGAGGTAAAATGCCCATTACCTTACTTCAAATAAATGCAATGAAGATCAAATAGAACCATGAAAACAATAGTAACAGAAAGCAAAATTCTACAGCACTTGGGGCCATCTGTTATTGTTAGGTCTTAGTAATCTTAAAACACAGATGACAGAGCTCAGGTCATGAAAGGGGGAACCTGTCCATATTACAGGCAAAATCTTAAAACCACACCCACTAAAGTTGCATATGATAAACAATTTCTGTTTAACAAATGAACAAGCAGTTCCCTATCTTCTTGCCCTGATCTTACTTTTACCTATTCAGAGAAAATTTTAGATGGTCCAACCAACCTCCAATGGTTTTCCCAATATGCTTCTAGCATCTACCAACCTTAGTATGGTCACTAACTCATGTGAGGCTAGTTCTCAGCTCTATAGCATGGCTGTGCTGGCCCTTCAGTGCTTTCATATGAACCACACTCTTATCTGCTGCTTCTACAACTATCTCCTAGTCACCTTGTTCTGCCCTTCTCAAAATGTTTGTCCTAATTAGTTTCTAGAGTTCCTTATGATTCACTATGTCTCCTTCATAGAACTTAATTATACAGAGTTCTCTTTGATAGTTCTACTTAATAACCATTTCTATGAGATTAAAATCCATTGGATCTGGCCAAGGTCTATTTTGTTTACTTTTACATACTCAGCTTCTTAGAAAATAGCACAATGTGCTTAAGAAAAGTGTGTCTGCATAACATACCATTCACCAATACTGCATTTAAAACACAACAGCTTTGTTTTGAAAACAAGAAAACATCCCAATGTTCTGTTAAATACCCGTCTTCTTTGCTTCCCTTATATTTTTGTCATGGTGGTGCTGGGTTTGATCATAGAGCCTTGTACATGGCTCTACCACTGAATACCTACCCCCTCCCTATCTCACATTTTACAAACACTTAATTTTTTTTGTTGTTGGTAATGGGGGTTTTGTTTAGTCATCGTTGTGTTTTTGGTTTTTGTTTGTGTGTGTCTGTGTGTGTGTCTTTTTTTGTCTTGAGGATCAAACCCAGAGCTTCATGCTAGGCAAGCAATCTGCCACTGAGCTATATCCCTATCTTGCAAACACTTATTTTTCTGAAACAAATATTATAGTTCCTGAATCTATCTTTATGTAGCTCAGGGCTGGTCCTGTACTCCCGGTATTTCTGCCTTTGCCTTTTAAGTGTCAGGATTACAAACATGTACCACTGTACCCAGATAAAAGTGGCTTTTACATGCTGGTCACTATTGTATACCATCATGCTCAGTGAGTGAATCTATTCCGATATAATTATCTACAATTTACACAGGTCTACCATCCGCGGGGAGCCTTCCTACCTTGGTGACCCATTCAGTATGCCCAGTGAGTGTATTCAGGCATGTCCCAGCAGATAAAGCCCATACTTTCACAGCGAAGTCCGCAGAGCCACTCACCAAAATATCCAGTTCATCACTGTAGTCCACACTGAACACTAGTGCATACAACAGAAAGTTAAAAACATGCTTCACTGTCACTGGATCTTTGTAAAAACAGTAACATTTTTTCTCTTAGCTGGACAAATACATAACTTCCTAACCAGGGCACATTAAGAACTGAACTACTAAACTGGCAATTTTATGATACAAAGAAAATTTTTTTCAAAACTATTATTACCACAGTTTATCCTAAGGTTGAAAAAGCTTTGAGAATAACTGGGAGAATTCACTTTCTCCTATTTGTGTTAGCTTCAGCGAGATGGAAGTGATGGCATCCCCTTTTAGAGCTGCGTGCTTGACACCACGCATACACGTTAGATAGTTTATGGGAAAACAGCAGCCCAGACACCCCTTTTAAGATCTGCAATGATAGTAAAGCACACTCAGGCGCCTAAAGGGCCAGGGCAGAGAAAACAAGGATCTCAGAGGTCAGGCTTAGTCATCCATTCAGTGGTGTCTTAAATTTCTTCACATCATACACTTAGCAACTAGTTCAAAACATACAGTGAATATTCAATATCTGTTTTTAAATGTCTATCAAACTCAAAAGGATATTGGGGACCTAGAGATGAGGATGCTGGTCTTCAAAAACTCTGAGGGAAAAGTTATGTTTTTTTTTAAAAAGGTTACCTGTTGCTAGAGAACCACTGAAGATAATGACTAATCCGCCCAGGGCTATCAGGTAGGACTTCAGAGAAGACACGGTATTAGAGCTGGGACATGAAGGATGTGTATAATTTATTAAGAAAATAAAGATACTTGAGGTAAAGCAGACAGCAAAAGCATGGATTAAAAGCTCAGTAGTGGGCTGGTGAGATGGCTCAGTGGGTAAGAGTACCCGACTGTTCTTCCGAAGGTCCGGAGTTCAACCCCCAGCAACCACATGGTGGCTCATAACCATCTGTAACAAGATCTGACCCCCTCTTCTGAAGTGTCTGAAGACAGCTACACTGTACTTACATATAATAAANAAANAAATCTTAAAAAAAAAAAAAAAAAAAGCTCAGTAGTATCAAACCTTTTTAGAGGTAAGGAATGAAATCACCTAGCAGCTGTGGTGTCCTTAAGCTATGTGGTATTACTCTACTAGATGGGGTCTGTACTAAGCCATAGATTTTTCTTTTGTTTGCTTTTTGAGACAGGATTTCTCCATATAGCTCTGCTGTCTTGGAACTCACTATGTAGACCAGGCTGGCCTCAAACCCAGAGATCTGCCTGCCTCTGTCTACCAAGTGCTGGGATCAAATGTGTGTTCTACTACATAGATTTCTAAGTAAGAACAGATAAAAAAAATGTTTGAGTTTAATTGGAGGGGTGTTTTGTAAGAGAGTCAGATATAAAAAAATACAAAGCACCAGGTACAACATAAGAAACTCAGTATAAACAAGGTATAATGATAGCCCAAGGTGTTGCTTGTTTTACTCACTTAGCAGCCAACCACTAACTGCAAGTTCTCTGTGAAGATCATACAGTCAGTGAACCACCTTCTGCCCAGGGTGTTTCAGCTCTAAATTTGTAAGTGGAATAGTCTAAATGTCTAAGTGTAGTAGTGTGGAATCCACTAAAAACAAATATGACTATGTAGCAAGAGAGAAATGCACTGGGGGAGAAGGACAGCTGCTCCTTCCAGCATACATAAGGAGCATTTCCAAGGCTAAAGAAAAGCAAAACATCCCAAATGTAAGTAACTAACTGCAGGAAAATAGCTTCAGTGGTTAAAAAGAGAAAATGCTAGATTAAAAGCAAGTAAGCAAGTCCCCCCAAAACAAACAAACAAACAAAAAAACCACCTTAAATATTTGACTCTCAGTCTTACGACTAAAGTAATTGTAAAGACTCTTGAAAAAGGAGAACACACCCGCCCCAGTGTGCCCCCGGAAGTGCTGGGTCCTGGCTCCGGAACTCCACTCCCAGCAGGCCACAGTGTTGTCAAAGGAGCCTGTCACAAGCTTCTGTTCATCGAACTTCACAGCTGCACAAGTGTGGGTCTGGATGCCGTAAACACACTGCCCTGTGCTTACATCCCACAGCTTTGCAGACAAGTCATCTGACCCTTGAAGAGAAAAACCAGGAAGGTTAGTATGACCTATAACACCCTAAAGAAGGAAAGTCTGCCCCCTAAAGAGGGGCTCCATTGTCCCCTCTGTAGTTCTTTAAACCAGAGTGCAGACAAGATACTGAGACGTGTTGGGCCTCAAAATGGCATTAAATTTACTAAGATAGAATCCAAGCTTTTTGTCTTTTTCCCTTAATTTTTTCTGGCTATAGGATGATATTAAATAAAATACCCCTTTGTGCTCCCACATGAAACAGTTCATAAATGTCTGGCTATTAAAAATTTCCAGTTGGATTGGGTTTATCTTCCTCTGGCTGTACGTTTACACCTGTACAGTTGTTTCCTCGGTCCTGAGCCTGAAGGAATGCTGACTGGGAAAGCACAGCGCATTCTAAGATGGGATAGAGGTAAGCCTCAGATTGCCAGAGAACTCGGTACAGAAGGTAACTGGTTAATTTCTTGAGTTATCTTGAAACCTCAATGAATACTAAGGATAAATTACCCACAAATATTTATATAAAATCACAAAGATCTTAAATACTGTGGGAAAAAGTTGGTTTGATTTCTGTAAGGAAGGAGAAGCAGCCCTGAGTAAAGTCCTGAATGAATGTGTATTTTGACACGAGCAAGGCCTGTTGATGACTCTAAGACCAATTGGCCCATGGTAAATTGGCAAAACCACATACAGGCTGGACTAAAAGGGACAGCAAAGTTTTCCTTGGGAATGAATGTGTTTACAAACAACTGACCAATGTGTACAGAAACTAAGAAGTGCAGCATCTTCTAGTTGTTCAGTCTGGGACTGGCTGCCTAAGATACCTCCTACTGAGACTAAGTAATTTTTCCAGTGTTTTGTACCTAATAAACACACTGAAGTTCTGGGTTACTGTGGTTATAGGACCCCACCTGATCCCAGCTTCATTATTATGTGTGTCTTTTTTTTTTTTTTTTTTTTTTTTTTTGGTTTTTCGAGACAGGGTTTCTCTGTATAGCCCTGGCTATCCTGGAACTCACTTTGTAGACCAGGTTGTCCTCGAACTCAGAAATCCGCCTGCCTCTGCCTCCCGAGTGCTGGGGTTAAAGGCGTGCACCACCACACCCGGCTGTGTCTCTTCTTTCTTAAGGGTTCCTCACCAAGAATGTAGGACTCAGCATGGCTTCTGATGAAAAGGTTACACTAATCATGATGGTAATTTCAGGACTGAGCTTTTATTAATTGAACAATCCCAAATACTATATTTTGTCTCAAAATTTACTTTTAGAGGCTCAACAAAAGACATTTTTGAGGAACACTAAATATTCTATCCTGGACACTGTATTCTAGGAAAGCACCAACAACCCAGTTTTCAAAGGCTGAAATGATTTAATAAAATCGGCCACAAAAACTCCCCACTAGGGGCTGGAAAGATGACTCTAAGGTTCAGAGCAAATACTATTCTTGCAGATGCTCTGGATTCAATTCCCAGTGCCCAAATGGCAGCTCACAACCATCTGTAACTTCAGTTCCAGGGGATCTGATGCCCTCATCTGGCTTCTGAGGGTATCAAGAACACAGGTGGCATAGATACAGATGCAGGCAAAACCCTCGTCACATAAGAGATCTTTAAAAAAAAAAAAAAAATCTAGCAGGGCAGTGGGGGCACACACTGTTAGTCTCAGTGATTAGAAGGCAGAAGCAAGCTGGGCGTGGTGGCGCACACCTTTAACCCCAGCAGTTGGGAGGCAGAGGCAGGCGGATTTCTGAGTTTGAGGCCAGCCTGGTCTATGAAGTGAGTTTCAGGACAGCCAGGGCTATACAGAGAAACCCTGTCTCAAAAAACCAAAAACAAAAAAGAAGGCAGAAGCACATGGATCTCCAAGTTCAAGGCTAGTCTGGTCTAGTCTGCATAGTATGTTCCAGAACAGGCAGGGCTACACAGAGAAAACCTGTCTTGAAAACCAAGGGGTGGAAAAAAATATCCCACCTTTAATTAAGAGGCAGTATTTCAGAGGATGGCTAAATAACTCTTCCTTGCCAAAGACTATAGGCATGACATTCACATGTAGCTATTTAGATCTTTGTTTCCCCTCTATAAAATGAGGGGTAGAGTTTGCTGGTGGTTTGTGATGAATTGGAAACTTTTAGGATCACCAAGGGATCTTTAGAAATACACAGAGCACTGATGACACAGCTCAGTGGTGGAATGCCTGCCTAGCAGGTGCAAGGTTTTATGTAAGTTGTTCTACAATACCACAGAAAATGTAGAAATAAGCATAGAAAGACAGATCCCACCCAGACAGGAAGCTAAAGCATTCTCATTTAAAGTCATGGAACTAAAACCCTATAACCTCAGAAAGGTTATCAGGCAAATCTCCATCGACAACCCTGAGAACTACTGGTCTGCAACAGTGTACCCAATAGGAACCATGTATAATTTGTCTTCTAGTAGTTACTTATAGAAAAATGAAAAGTATTTAATTCAGTTTGTCAAAGTGCTAATACTTCAACATGTAACAAATAAAGTATGGACGTATGAACACAGCACTCTTTATTCTTTTATATTCTGGCATTTCCCATTTCATAACTCAATCTAAACAAGCCACAGTTCAAGAACCCAGCAGAGCTCGTGGCTCCTGTGCAGCACAGCAGAGCACAGAAAGAATGAGGTTCTTCTGCTCTATGACCAGTGTTTAACCGGTATTTCATTCAGTAAACAACTGTGTAAGATGTCTATGTCAGGCATGGACTTCCTGCTCTCAATGCCCTTAGTCTGACAGGTAAATAAGGTGAAATATCAGTCACATGGTCAGTAGTGGGAAACACAGAAGAAAGCCACAGCAAATACAAAGGCATAAAAGAGAAAACATTTCAGATGAAATCCACCGAGATTACAGCTGTGCTCCATAACATGCAGACAATCGTGCAACATGCCTCAGGCTTGGGTACAACCAGCTCCTCAACTATATCCCACTTCTACTTTTTTTTTTTTTTTTTTTTTTTTGACACCGTTTTTTTTCGATATGGGACTTTTGTCTTTATGTATATCTGTGGATCAGCTGGGGGCCTGGTGCCATAGAGGTTGGTAGTGATTTAAAGATTTATTTAGCCGGGCGGTGGTGGCGCACACCTTTAATCCCAGCACTTGGGAGGCAGAGGCAGGCGGATTTCTGAGTTCGAAGCCAGCCTGGTCTACAGAGTGAGTTCCAGGACAGCCAAGGCTACACAGAGAAACCCTGTCTTGGAAAAAAAAAAAAAGATTTATTTATTTATTATATATAAGCTTACTCTAGCTGTCTTCAGACACTCCAGAAGAGGGAGTCAGATCTCGTTACGGATGGTTGTGAGCCACCATGTGGTTGCTGGGATTTGAACTCTGCACCTTTGGAAGAACAGTCAGGTGCTCTTACCTGCTGAGCCATCTCACCAGCCCCTCCAGTTCTACTTTTAAGCCAAGCTTTGGTATGTTTGAGGAAAAGATTTTGTGGTTTTAAAAAAACTTTCAAGTTCTAACTTGCTGGAGTTATATGGATGAGTGTTAATGAGTTCAGTCCCTGCAACCGTGGAAAGACAGGAGTGACCCAGCTCCACAGAGTTGTCATTTGACCTTTACACACACAGAGACACACACACACTTGGAATTTTTTTAAGGTTTTGGCATATAGTTGTTTTCCCTGTATGGATGTCTGTGTACCAGTGCCTGTGGAAGCCAGAAAGGGGTGTTGGAACCCCTTGTTAAAGATATTGTGAGCTACCATCCATGTAGGTGCTGGGAATTGAACCCAGGTCTTCTACAAAAACAGCAAGTGCTCTTAACCACTGAGCCACATCTCCATCTGGCAAATAAACAGGGGGGTGGGGGGAAGGAAGGGAGAAAGAAATCTAAAATGTGAGTAAGTTAATGTGCTCAAAACTTAGACTTTGAGGGCTGGATAGCTCAGGGGTCTTGCTGCTGCTCCTGCAGAGACTGGGGTTCAGCACACAACTGTAATCCTAGGAGAGCTGACTCCTACAGGCACCGGGATCACATGGTGTACGGACATACATACAGGCAAAGCACCCACACACATAAAATACAAATGAAAAAAAATCATTTTAGAAGTTTCACTGTTCAAGCTAGGAAGTTACTCTTGTGTTTCTCTCACCCTGTATTTCCAAATACATTGGGAATCTCCACTTAGATATCCAACAAGTAAATAAGTTTAGTTGACCCCAAACTAAACTTCTTTTTAAAAAAAAAAAAAAGATTTATTTATTGCATATAAGTACACTGTAGCTGTCTTCAGACACACCAGGAAGGGTCACCAGATCTCATTACGGATGGTTGTGAGCTACCATGTGGTTGCTGGGAATTGAACTCAGGACCTTTGGAAGAGCAGTCAGTGCTCTTAACCGCTGAGCCATCTCTCCAGCCCCCTGAACTTCTTTTATTATCTCAATTCCACTGTCATTTTCTAACCATGCTTTTAGTACTACTATCATCCCAGGACAGAGCTGGAAAACCCAGCCATTTCTGACAGTAGTCAATTCACTATCAAGTTCTGTCCAGTGTAACAGCTGCTCTTACATTGAAACATTCCTTTTTAATTTTTTAAAAATCACATTTCTCCTTAGTACCTTATTTCTAGACTGATCTAACCTGAACTAAGCTGTATTGGGTTAAGACTTTTTTTTAAAATTTTTATTTGTAAGTTTATTAATGACTTTGTAAAATAGAAACATACTTATCAGAGATTTTTATTTCTTCAGATACAGTACCATGTCCTATTCATCCAATACTTGTTAACTAAGTGGAAATATTAGAGAGAAAGAAAAGAATGACACATAGAGAGAAAGAAATAAGGGAAGAAATGAGAAAGAAGATATGAAAGAAGTGATTGCAAATGATGAAATAATATATACCATCTTTTCCCTTATCTTTTAGTCCCATGTTCTTTCTTTGGTCTGCATGTGTCTGTCATTCTCAGGCCAAATCTACTATATTAAAAACGTCAGAAATAGCCAACCATGGTGACACATGCCTCTAATATCAGCAGCACTCAGGAGGCAGAGGATCTGAGTTTGAGGTCAGCCTGATCTACAGAGCATGTTCCAGGAGAGCCAGGGCTACACAGAAAAACCCTGCCTTGAAAAATAAGCAAAAGAATCTGAAATAGATGATTAATATGCTTCAAATTTTGTGGATACTATTAATATTATCATTGTCCGATCTCAACTTCAGGGCTGCTGGACTCTTGGGATGCTTCATTTACCCATTAAACCTTTTCTCAGTTCTTCATGGAGTGGGAACATCAATCATATCATGATTACATTTCTTTTTTTTTTTTTTTAACTTATTTTATTAGATATTTTCTTCATTTACATTTCAAATGCTATCCCGAATGTCCCCTATACCCTCCCCCCACCCTGCAGGTTAAGACTTTTAACTTGGGGCTGGAGAGATGGCTCAGTGATTAAGAACACCAACTGCTCTTCCAAAGGTCCTGAGTTCAAATCCCAGCAACCACATGGTGGCTCACAACCATCCGTAATGAGATCTGACGCCCTCTTCTGGAGTGTCTGAAGACAGCCACAGTGCACTTACATATAATAAATAAATAAATCTTTAAAAAAGGACTTTTAACTTGGCAGCTCAGAGCCTAAGGGCTCTGAAAGAAATCTGGATGGTTATCTCCTAAGGGTCCATTTCAGAAACTGTTGGATGGTGCAGCTAAAGGGCATTACTGGACATCAACTAGGCAGAGGCCAAGAATGCTACATATCCTGCAATATTAAGACAAGGCATAAAAATATTGTCTTCCACTTTACAAGGTACTCACTCATAATGGTTCTCTGCCAGGTATTTATTTGGAAGTAAAAACCTTATTTTTGGAAAAAGGAGAACCTGAACTGAAAACACCATCGAAGAATTCTCAGCTGGAAAATAAATATCAGGGAAGTGTCTTCCTAGGTTTAACCACCAACACATAGAAAAGCCACCACAGCTGTGGGTGGGACCAGGGGGAGAACTTGCAGCGCTGTCTATGTGGTGTTGGCTTTGCAGGGATGCAAAATACAAGAATTATGGGATCACTAAGACTCACACCCCCCCCCCAAAAAAAATTCCTGAAACCAAGCGTTTTGTGGAAGGGTCTGATTTTCTGGCTATGAGACCCTGAGAGGCCAACCCCCCGTTCCTACTTCACAGATATGAAATTCCCATGTCAGATGCTAGAGAATCATATGGTCTCTAACCATGCACAAACAGGACTTCTGGATGTTGGCTTCTGCACTGTTGTTAGCCTGCTGACAGGCAAAGCCAACAGGATGATGTTCTGGAGAAAGCAGTACTCAAAGTGCCCGCTACAGTGAGGGCCATCAATAAATACTATGTATAAAAGCAAGCACTAACTTTTCCCTAATGCAGAAATCACTTGTTTGTCTGAAAAATAGGAACTAGCTTTTCTTTATTTGGTGGGGGTGGAGTTGGGGCATCAACTATGTTCATACAAGACTACAGTTTTATTGAGCTACACCCTCAGTCATATCCTTTATCTGTTAGAGCTCTCATTTTTCTCACTCAACCAGAGGTAAGTTCAAGCAGTCCTACTGTTCATAAGATCAACACTACTGAAACAGTGCTTAAAATCTAAAGATTAATACTGAAAAATAATTAGTGCATTTCACAAAAATCTACACTTGAGGCTTCTGCAAAATTAGATCTAGCCACCCCATCCCTGAATCCTACCCACACAGTAATGACAGAGCAAAGCTGCATTCTGGAAAGGCAACTATTGTGACTTGGCACAGTGCTCAGGGAGACTTTCACCTACATTAAGTCATCTTCCTGATGGAGCATGTTTACCCTCTGAGCAAAGACCTGCCCTGCTTCTCCTACATTGTTTTCTAAATAAATAAGAAAATAAGTAAACTATTGACTATCACAAAGTCCACTAGTTTCATCTCTCATCTTTCTGAAATAAACTGCAAAACACAGGGAGAATTCCCTCGGTACAGCTGACTGTTAGCCATCACCTTCTCTGATAATACCATCTCTCTGCTTTCTCAAAGTGCTAATCTGAGAGTCTCCATAAGCTCACTGCCAAATTCAGGATTCCACAGTTTACCCACAATGAAAACTAGAGATCTTAAGAAACAAAATAAGCAGTGGGACAGAGAGCACAATAGGTAAGAATGCTAGTGATCTTCTACAAGACTGAGTTTGCTTCTTGTTCACAACTGCCTTTACTCTAGCTCTAGGGAATCTGACACTTCTGGCCTTTCCAAGGCACACAGACATGCACATAAAAATACTTAAAAGACAAACATAATTCTTTAACACATATTTCTCTCACTTGTGAAGTCTCATGCATGCTGCCATTAGAAATTTCAAACTAGGCCAGGCGGTGGTGGTGCAAGTCTTTAATCCCAGCGCTTGGGAGGCAGAGGCAGGCGGATTTCTGAGTTCAAGGCCAGCCTGGTCTACAAAGTGAGTTTCAGGACAGACCCTGTCTCGAAAAACCAACAACAAAAAAAAAAAAAAAAGAAAAAGAAAAGAAAAGAAAAGAAAAGAAAAGAAAAGAAAAGAAAAGAAAAGAAAAGAAAAGAAATTTCAAACTAAGCCTGGTATTGGTGGTCACACATTTAATTCCAGCACTCTGGAGGCAGAGGCGGGTGGATTTCTGAGTTCAAGGTCAGCCTGGTCTACAGAGTTCCAAGACAGCCAGGGTTATACAGAGTAACACTCTCAAAAAACAAAACAAAAACTTTCAAACTACCAACTTTTTAAATCAATTTCAAAGGCTACAACATAATTTTCATGTGTAAACCTGGTGAATTATAAAAAAAAATAACATATGCCCATTTAGAAACTAATCTTAAGAAGTAAGATTTGGGGGGGGCTGGATGTGGGTTAGCATGGAGTACATGGCTAGCATACACAGGCCCTGGGTACCTATCCCCTTCCTTAACACTGAAAACAAAAATGCAGATTTGAGACCACTAACAAATATTAACTTTACAAGTAGCTAAAGAACTTACTTTTTCAACAAATAACTGAGGGTTTTTCCTCCTTACATGTATGGGTGTGTATGTGTATGTATGTTTACAAGTGGAGACCTTGGGGTAATGTCCAGAATCTTCCTCTACACTCCTTACCTTTATTCCTTATGAGGCAGGGTCTCTCCTAGGGTCAAACCTAGGGCTCACCCCTATGACTTGATGATAGAATCATCTTGCCTCAGGGATTTCATGTCTGCTTAGGAAGCTGCTATTACAAATGGCCTGCCACACAGCTCTCCTATCTTTGAGGCTTTGGGTAGCCCTAACTCCAGTCCTTACAGTTAACCACTCACCATCTCCCCAGCCCACAGTTCAGCTTTTACTACATGAAAAGAAATGATGAACCAGAGTATAATTGTGAATGCCAGTAACCCCCAGACTCAGAGGCTGAAACAAAGGCTACAAAAATGAGAACTATCTCAAATCTCAATCCCTTTTTCTCTCCCTTTTCCCCACCCCCACCCCAACTTTTTTAAAGCTGGAAACAAGGTTAATCCAGAACACTGGCTGCTCTTGCAGGGACATGGGTTATTCCCCACACCCACATAGTGACCCACAATCATCTTTAACTCCAGTCGCAGGGATCTGATGCTCTCTTCTGGCCTCTACCAAGCATTGTACATGGTACCCAGGCAAAATACCCATACCAATAAAATAAAAAAATTAAAAAAGAAAAAAAAAAAAAAAAAAGAAAGCAGGCCAGGGTTGGAGGCCAGTGAATGCTTTTAATCCAGCACTTGGGATACAGAGGCAGGCAGATCTCTGTGGGTTTGAGACCAGCCTGGTCTACAAATTGAGTTCCAGGACAGCCAGGGAGGGCTGTTACACAGAGAAACACTTGTCTTTTAAAGCAAAGCAAGACAAACAACAACAAATATGGTGCCTAGATGCAGAGAGGTATCTGAATAATTTGTAGAAATGCACTCATTATTATAGAATTATTCTATAGTAACACAAAAATTTAAACTTAACAATTATATGGGTACACTGTCATGTGCTTTAAGATTGTTGAAAGTAAACTCCGAGAGTAAAGGTTCTCCTGTCCTGTACTGCAATGTGGTAGTTTGAATGAGAATGTTCCTTCTACGCTCATAAGTGGATACTTGGTCCCCACTTGGTAGAATTCTTTGCAAAGGATTATGTGTGGCCTTGTTGTGGGAGTTATCTCACTGGGGGGGGGGGGGGGGGGCTTTGAGGCTTCAAAAGCCCAAGCCATTCCCAGTTAGCTTTCTGCCTCATGTTCTCAGCTACTACTCTAGTACCTGCCTATCTGCCTGCTGCTGTGCTTCCGGCCATGGTCAAAGACTCTGGCTCCATAAGCCCCAAATTAAATGCCTTCTTTTATGTTGTACTGCCATGGTGTCTTATCACAGCGATAGAAAAGTGACTAAGACATCTAGAACATTTACTTCAAGGGTCCTCCAAGGCACCTTGTTCAAGAACAAGTTGGCCCCCTGGCTCTATAACTGAGAGAAGAAAAAACAACAAAACAAAAAACAGCAAGCAGCTAATAAGGGTGTTTAAAAGATTGTATCCTTCAGAATGCCTAGAAGGTAAGCTATTGCTAACCAAACTTACTACTGTTAATAATATAAAAATGCCTGCAGTGGGAATGGAAAGGCAGTGGGAATGGAAAGGCAGAAGTTCAGCCAGGCAAGCTTATCCCTTGGAATGCTTGGAAAGAAAATTGGAAATACAAACTGTCTCAATATCCCTAGTCAGTTTCTTAGGGATGCTGTTAGCATCCAATTTGATGTCATCTGCTACCATTTACTCAGAAGTCTCACTCTATAGGACTCTTTTAATTGAGAAAGCCAGATGGCTGTCTCAAGGGGGCTTCTCCAGTTGATTTCTGCTCAAAGTTTATAAGCCCTCTACTTGATAGTGTTATATTATGTTTGCTCTCCCAGTCAGGTTGCTCCATTAATGCTACACGTCTAAAGTGCTAAATCTGATACTGAAAGCACTGCTATGGTAGCTCACTCTTGGACTGTACAGAACAGCATGTCACACAGTCACTTAATGCCTAGTGTAAAAAACATACAGCTGTTAGCACTGGGGAGAGTAGGCCCTGTGCTTCAACAGGGCAGCACAGAGGTGCTGGCTCTGGAGACTTGGATGCAGGTAAGCCAGCCCTGGGCATGAGAGCAGGAGAGCTGACCTGCCTCTTGCCACCATGAGTGGCCTATCTGGAGCAGTGCTGGAGAGCTCATCCTAGTGGTGCCGATGTGGGAGAGCTGGCAAGGTGACCAGGCCAGCGACCACCCAGGCCCAGATCCAAGGCTTTGAGTTGACCTACCCCAAAATCTACATCATCTGTGAACTGTTGGAAAACCTGAAAGGGCTGGTCTTGCTGATCTAAAGCTACAGGATCGCCATGATACAGGGCAACAACAGGATTGCAAGAGGAGTCCCATCACAACAGAAGCCAGAGACCTCAAACCAGACCAAAGACTTATTGCAGTGAACATTTGCCAGTGAAGATGGGTGGACAGAGGGATATATGGTAGGACATACTATAACAGGCTATAGCTTCCATGAGATGTGTATGCTGTGTGTGTGTGTGTGAGATTGTCTTTTGTGGAGAGGTTGCAAGGGTAGAGGTTGGATTCAAAGGAATGGAGATGAGTGGGACACAATGATGTGAAGCAATCAATAAAAGGTTTAAAAAAACAAAACAAAAACATAAAAACAAAACCAAGAGCCAGGCGGTGGTGGTGCACACCTTTAATCACAGCACTCGGGAGGCAGGCGGATTTCTGGGTTCGAGGCCAGCCTGGTCTACAAAGTGAGTTCCAGGACAGCCAGAGCTATACAGAGAAACCCTGTCTCGAAAAACCAAAACAAAATGAAAATCAAAAAACAAACAAACAAACAAAAAACCCAAAACCCAAAACCATCCAGCTGTCTTTGTTGCCATGTCCAAACTTTGAACATCGAATTCTTAGGGTCACAGGATTTTAGAGCAAGGAAAGAATTTGTCCCTTCCCATTATTTTCAAGGCAAGGAAACAAACACAGACAGCTTAAATAATTCATCTAAAATATTCTTGCTAAACCTAAAATGGATTTTTTTTCTTTTTTTTTTTTTTTTTTTTGGTTTTCTCTGTGTATCATTTGGTGTCCTGGAACTTACTCTGTAGACCAGGCTGGCCTTGACCTTAAAGATCCGCCTGCCTCTGCCTCCTCCTGAGTGCTGGGATTAAAGGTTATGTGTTACCACAACACCCAGTGTAAAATGTTTTAAAGAAACAAAATAAGAAGTAGCCTACAATTTTCTGATTCACATTATACTAGAGAGAATGTCTAAAACTCTCCTCATAAATCTTTATATAAATGACTCTTCTCCAGGGGGAAGAGTATGAGGGGAATGGGGACATCTAATCAGAGGAAATGCCATTTCCAATATCCCATATAGTCAACACTTGCTCTTCTCAAGAGGGAGGAGCTTAAAGGGATTAACCCTTGTAAGTTATTAAAGAAAAAGGGCGCTGCTTCCCCTCCCCCACCCTCCACCCCCAGGCTCCTTACCTGTACAGAGAAGTCCATCTTTGTAGTAAAGTGCATACACTCTGGCACTATGTCCAATTAACGAAGAGGTCTCAAAGGCTTCATGGTCCTCCAGTTGCTTCATCCTCAAAATAGCCTTCAAATAAACCTTCTTCCAGTGCAATGAGTCCTGAACAGAATCATCTATCTGCCAGCCCAAATTTTTGCACGCAGTCTGCCACACCTCTGTACAGGCACTTATCACCTTATGCCACTGCTTAGAGACCAGGCAGCACGTGAGCAAAGTCTGAGGATCGAGCCATTTTAACAAATAGAAACTGAGCTCCAGGGGGAGGAGTTTGAGGAAGTCCCGCTTGAGGAGAGTCTCCAGGTTATTGGAGAGATGCCTGAGCTGGACTGCCCCACTCAGACTAATCAGGTGGTCCAGAGTTTCATTTTTCTGCAAGTCCGTCAGAGAAAGAAATGTAACAGAAATGTTATCAAGCCATGTCTCAAAGTCCTTTCTCTCCATAAGGTTATGGAAATATTTACCTGTGGCACATCAAAATATTGTATTAGTTCTGTTCAAAAAGATTGTACAAGCAAGACTGATAATAAATGAAGTATTAAAATTAATGTAAATTTGGCATTACAACTTTATGCTTACTTTACAGTTAATATGCTATATTTGAAAGTTCCCATGTACGCAAAAGAAAATACATCTAAGAAAACTTTTTTTTCTTGTTTTTTTTTTTTTTTTTTTTTTTTGAGACAGGGTTTCTCTGTNTAGCCCTGGCTGTCCTGGAACTCACTCTGTAGACCAGGCTGGCCTCGAACTCAGAAATCCGCCTGCCTCTGCCTCCCAAGTGCTAGGATTAAAGGCATGCACCACCACTGCCCAGCAGAAAACATATTTTTAAAAATCATGATATAGTAAACAAGTTAGAGGAACATACATCGGTGTGTGACTTGCTCCTTTTTAAGTCTAACACATGCCACATGCACTGTCACCAAAAAGATTTATAGAACATTCATTCATAAAAAGTATTCTAGTCTACATACAATCTTCCACTCAAACCATTATAAAACTACCTCCTTAGTAATTTCCTTACTGTACTGGCTAGTTTTGTGTCAACTTGACACAGCTGAAGTTATCACAGAGAAAGGAGCTTTAGTTGAGGAAATGCCTACATGAGATCCAGCTGTAAGGTATTTTCTCAATTAGTGATCAAGGGGAAAAGGCCCCTTGTGGGTGGTGCCATCCCTGGGCTGGTAGTCTTGGGTTTTATAAGAGAGCAAGCTGAGCAAGCCAGGGGAAGCAAGCCAGTAAAGAACATCCCTCTATGGCTTCTGCATCAGCTCTTGCTTTCTGACCTGCTTAAGTTCCAGTCCTGACCTCCTTTGGTGATCAACAGCAGTGTGGAAATGTAAGCAGAATAAACCCTTTCCTCCCCAACTGCTTCTTGGTCATGATGTTTGTGCAGGAATAGAGACCCTGACTAAGACACTTACTAAATGCACTTCCATTTGGGAAATTACAAGAATGGCACCAGAATGTAACACACAAATCTCTGGAGCTGTGACCTCTGTATCAGTCATGCTACTAGATATGACCTGACCTGCCACCCCAGATCACAAAATTGGGTTCTACAATAAATGTTGAAGCAAAAAGATGTGAAGAAAGAAAAAACAAATGTGTACTAAGCTGTGTGCCTCGGGTACTCTGGTATTCCATTCCCTTACAGTACTGTTGTTAGAACGTGGATTGCTAAAGGCTACCATTTGCTTTTATAAGCGTCACATAAGCTAGTGACAGCTCTTAACTGTGTTCCCTACAGAGCCATGAGGGTCCTTGTAGCCTGTAAGATAAAGCAAATTAATAACCTCCATGATGCTGGCACAGTGAAACATATAATCTTAGCTTCTTAGAGGCTGCCCTTACAAGATAACTAAGTCAGAGACCAACCTGGGAAATATTGCAATACCACATTTCAAATATACAAAGCAAAAAAAACCAAAAAACAAAAAAACAAAACAGTCATCTGGATGCTCACCAAAAACACTTGCCATTCTTACTTTGCAAATGAAGAAACTACAGGCCCAAGAAGCTAAGTAAATGCCTGTGGTCATAAAGCTAGTGAAACTGCAGAACAGAATAGAATCTCTCCAGATCAGCACAATAGCTGGCACACCTATAACCCCATTGCCAAGGTAAAGAGGACTGAAGGTTCAAGGCCAGCTCTGGCTATGTTGTTAGTTTAGCCTAGCCTAGGCTGTAGGAGTCGCTGGAGGTAAAGGAGGAGGAAGAAAAAGCAGTCCTCTCTCTCTTTCCTAAGAATCTAACTTGGTAATAAGATCTGCTGACACTATGTTTACCTGATTATACCACTTTAAGTTTGGGGAAAGTAACAAAAATTTCAGGGCTAAATGGGACAAAGAAATTTTAAAGTACTTTATATATCAACAGGTGTCAATATATTCTCTACAATGAAGATTAATGCCACATGCCTCTGATCACAGAATTTTCCAGGCAGAGGCTGGTGGAGTTTGAGACCAAGCTAGTCTTTGAGTCTGGGACCAGCTTGGTCGGCAGAGAAAGAGTTCCAGGACTGCCAGGGCCATACAGAGAAATCTGTTTTGAAAAAAGAAAGAAAGAAAGAAAGAAAAAAAAAAAGATTAAACTACTGGAAAAAGGACACTAATTTTAAAAATTATTGTATGTTGATAGATGCTGATATTGGGTAACAGTTTCATGGGCATGTAGTTTGATTTTTATTATATTCAGAAAGTTTCATGGCTTTTGAAGAAGGGAATTTTTTTTCTTCTCTTTACTTACAAGATTGTCATCTAATTAAAAAAATAAAAATGTTCAATCTGGGAGAAAATAAATGTTCTTCTCTGACATGTGACCTAGATTAGATCTGTAAAGTCAGGTCTCACCTTCCAACTTTGTTCACTAAAGTGAGTAATATCCAGGTTCCTGTTTCTACTTTGGCAAGAACATTTCAGACAAAAACCAGTATATTAGTAGATTCAACCAAATGTTTCAAACACATCATCCCCACTTAACAGGAAGGGCTTTTGAAGACAGTATTTAAAATCAGGTTTGGGACTAAAGGACATATTAATGTATATGAAAGGTCTAGTTCTCTACGTGCTAAAAAAAATAAGCAATTCACGTAAGTTTACCAACTCATCTCAAAAATAAGCCTCTTTTGTCTGAACCTTTTATTTTGGATTAGTACAGTCCCTCTGTAACACATCCAGAAACCCTACTTTTTAGAGTGTCCCCCAGACGATGAGGTGGGCACCTGAGCCATTGGGTTTTTGTTTTGTTTTCACTTTCTCTTTTACTGAGGTAGGTCATCATTATTTAGCTCCAAATGGCCTGACTTGGAGTCCTCGGTGTGCCCCCACAGAACCTGTCTAAAACCATTGACTATGCAGAGTGTACTAGTAAAACCCACCAATTTTTACTTTTCTAAAATAATCAACTAGTTTTGGAGGGAACTTCCTTAAAGCCACAGATCTAAGTTGAACTTGTTCACAGAGCATCTAGGAATAATACTGTGTTCTGGCAGCACACAGGAAGCCTCAGGAAATGGGATTTCAATTCAACAGGAGGAGGTGCCTTTAATCCTCAGAGCATTCCTTTCAACAATGGAACAGCCAACTCCAGAACAGTGTTTCCCACTGGTGAGAAGAGCCAGGACTGCTGGATACAGAGGCAAGCTGGGATAAATAAAAGAGCTAAACCAGTCATTTTTTTTAAAAAGCTGATTCAGCCGCTTCCTGTGTGATCATGGGAATGCTCAACTAATGTCTAAGCTTCCATTTGTAAAACAGAAGTTATTCTAACTTAGCAGTGTACGAATCAGAAATGATGCAGAGATGTGAATAAGCCGCTAGCTGGTAACATAAGCTGCTAACTGCTTCCTTGGCTCTCTTTTCTTTCTGCACACACCCCTTGTGCCTTTCACCCTTCTCAATGTAAACATTTAACTTGTTCTGCAGTCCTTAACAGAAACAATCACAAAGCTCTGAGGAAAGGTGTAGTATGATAAACATTCCTAAACTGGGAGATGAGAGCATGAATTTGGTTTCTGCTTCTAAGCAATTTTATTTATGTTGATCCTAATAATTGAAGCAGCGCCTACAAATATCACACTTGATCTTAACATGGTTCATAGAAAATGAAACTACTACTGCCCTTACCAACCAAGAGTCTATGGCCCAAGAGGCAGGGTGGCTCAACCAGAGTTACAAGGAAAGCAGCAGCTCAGTAGTACCCAGACTCCACCAGCCTAAAGCAAAACTCCCACGCCTGCATCTTCTACAGGCAAGGCATTATGGGTGCAAACTGAATGTTTCTCCTCCTTCTAGTCTGCATAACCTGTGCAGGTAAGGAATCAAGGCTTCAGGCCTGTGAGATGGCTCAGTGGGTGAAAGTGCTTACCGAAAAGCCTGATAACCGGGGTTGGATACCCAAAACCCATGTAAATTTGGAAGGAGAAAACTGACTCCATAAAGCTGCACGCAAAACCACACACGCACACACACCGGCACATACATGCTCCCTCCAACATCCTACATAGACATACAGACACACTAAAAATCATCTTTTTAAAGAACAAAAGATAAATACTCATTGTTGTTGGGAAGGTTGCCTCTTTGCCTCCCCTTTCACAACTAGTTAAAAGGCAGGCCAGGCGTGGTGATACACGCCTTTAATCCCAGCCCTCGGAGGCAGAAGCAGGCTCTGTGAGTTCGAGGCCAGTCTGGTCTACACAGAGGATTATGTGTACATAAAAGTATTCTGTGAATATTCAGGAAGCTGATTAAATAATGCTTCAAGAGAGAACTGGAGAGAAAAGGGATGAAGTCCCTTTTAACAAAACATCTTTTTGTATTTAAAACCATGTCACTACACTATTGTAAAGATCTTTTCCTTCTTTTGCTTGTGATATTTAGAATTTTTTTTTTTTTTTTTGAGACAGGCTTTTGCAGTGAAGCCCAGACTAGTCTCACAATTCACAAAGCCGACTGGAGTGCTGGGACTGCTGGAGTCCACAACCACCCTTGGCCTAAAAGCCATTAATTTGGAGACTAATTTTTTAAAACTTTGAAAGAATACAAATAATGTTTATAAAACACGGGCTCTGAAATTTCACTTGTTGGGTAACCATGGGCAAATCATTTCATGTGTTTCAAGCCAAATTTCTTCACTTGTAAACTGTCGCCTGGTACTGTTTTACCTACAAGATTGTGAGGATTAAACAGCGTTCTGCACAGTATCTGGCACACTAAGCCCACACTAAACGCCAGTTACTGTTGTAATGTAGTACTAATACTGTCATTTCTCCCCCTTTTAAAATGAACCATCATCTCAAGTCCACACCTGTTTTCAAGGCATACACACAAGCATGGTGCCTTCCTACACACACTACTACGTTCTGCATTTTATAAACCACCTGTCCACTTTTCATCCTCTTTAAAGTGGTAGCCTTGGGGCATCAATGTTAACTCGTTTCGCGGCTAGAAAAACCGAGGCACCAGAAGGCAGGAACTCTTAGCTCTAATTTTCCTGTCTAAAATGAACTCCGAGTCTCTCAGCCCGTTCGTGATTCCCTTGGTCCCCGGCTCCCGGAGCCGTGTTCCGCGCAGCACTGACCTGAGCGAGCGCCCCGGGGCCCGGGACCTCGCGCCGGGCTCACACCGACTAGGCGCGCTCGGGCCGCCAGAGCGTCGCAGCGGCCGGGTCCGCTCCACAGCCATGGCGCCTGCGGGGAAAGAGAGAAGACAGGCCGGGGCGGCGGGTCAGCAACGCCGCGGGCGCTGGGGATTCAGTCCAGCCCGGCCCGGCCCGGCCAATCGCAAATACAGACCTGGACCTACGGCCGCTGCTCTGAGTCCGCAGCCTCACAGGCAGGGGAGCGGCTTCCGGTGCCGTGCGTCATCTCCGCGCGCCCCTCCGGCGCCCAGCGTCGGGCGGAAGCGGCTCTACTTCCGGCTCTGCCCGCCGGGTACGTGGGAAAGGATGGCCCCGACGGTGGAGAAAGGTCGAGTTTGTGCCGTACCACCTGTCTGCGCTCGCACCTTGTGATCCTGGACAAGGTGGCCCTCTAGATTTGCACAATGTTTATTTTCCTTATCTACCTTTTTTTTTTTTT
>NC_034592.1:22121567-22127326 GCF_900095145.1 Mus pahari
AAAAATTTATATATATATATATATATATATATATATATATATATATATATATATATATATGAAGCTCTGTAAATACTGTGCGAAATCTTTGTCTGTTTGATGGAACAGGGTTTCTCTGTAACTCTGGCTGGCCGGGAACTCGCTCTGTAGACCAAGAACTCAAAGATCTGCCTGCCTCTCCTAGTAGCTGTGGCTAGTGAACGGTGTCCGCCATCAGTGCCCAGCTCCCGCCCCCATTTAAAGCTTTCGTTTCCCTTGTTTTACAGCAGCCGGCAGAGCAACAAGCCAAGAAGGGTAAGCACTAGGAGGAAAGGGAGGAGTTAAGAGTTCTTATACAAGCCTTGAGTGTCTGGACCCTTAGCTCCACAAGGGTTACCCTTGTGTAGACCAAATTCCTTAGCCCTTAACGCCTGCTAGTGTTGCAACACTTGGCCCCACAGTGCCTGAGAACCTTAGCTTTAAAGACTTAGCAGCCAAGCTAGAGATAGTGGCCTGGGTGCATACTCCCAGCACTTTAGAAGCAGAGGTAGGATAATCAAGAGCTCAAGATCTCCTTTCGGGGTTGGGGAGGTGAGCAGGACCCACAGTCTCCCTTCTCAGTTGTTACAGACTTTTCTCCTTCAGCCCTCTCTTGCTTTCTAGTTCTTCTATCCTTCTTCCTTTCCTGACCACTCTGAAGCCGCTCTGCTGCTGCTCCAGCTGTCAATCACCTTGTCACTTTCTAAGCTTTCCATGCTGACTGATTGTCTTGCTGCCACCATGAGTTTCCCGTCTACCATCAGTCATCCTTTCTCGGCAGTCTCACGGTACTGAGAGTTGGTGAGATCACTGGTGAGAAGGGCCTTTTACTAGGCTTAATGTTGCAACAGGAGGGTGAGAGGTGTAGGCCACTGTCTCCCAGCCAGCTCTGAGTGACTCGATTACAACACTCTGGGCAGCTTGATTACACAGCCAGAGAAGAGACTGAATCAGTCACAGTTATGGAAGTTTATGTTTGGGCCAAACACAGCCTGTCTCCTTTGAACCAGTCATAGCAGTCAGAGAAGCTTTGAGACCACAAGAAGTGCCCCACCTGTGGTGTAGACAGAAATAGTTACAAGGTCATCTAAGTTCACTAATGCTTGGGATAGCCAGGAATCTGGTACAAGCTGTTTCTTAGAACCCTGATGGGTTGTACCTTCAGGAGCTGGGGCAATCATCTGAAATTGTGTGTCCTTGGAGTGTTCAAGGCACTGGCATAGGGTAGTATAGACTAGCTATTTGGCTAATAGTTTCATTGCTCAAGGCAATGAGGGCACAAGGCAGAACCCAACAGTTGTTAATTTGGGAGTCAAATTGTCACATTCCCCCAGCTTATTTACATGAAGTGAACATTAGACAGGTGGCTTTCAGTAAGGATTTAAATAACTTATCATTAACACTAATAATGATTTTCATTAGTCTGACAGTGCTTTTTTTTTTAAAAAAAAATTAAGCTTTGGGCTGGTGAGATGGCTCAGCTGGTAAGAGCACCTGACTGCTCTTCTGAAGGTCCTGAGTTCAAATCCCAGCAACCACATGGTGGCTCACAACCATCCGTAACGAGATCTGACGCCTTCTTCTGGAGTGTCTGAAGACAGCTACAGTGTACTTAGATATAATAAATAAGTAAATAAATAAATAAATCTTTAAAAAAAATTAAGCTTTAGGGGCTAGAGAGAGAGAGCTCAGCAGTTAAGGGCACTGGCTACTCTTTCAGAGGACCCAAGTTAAATTCTCAGCACCCACATGGTGGGGCGCTGACACCCTTTTCTGGTCTGGGTACCAGGAACGCAAACAATACATAGATATGCATGCAAGCAAAACACCTAGACACAGTAAAAAGTGGGTGCTTATGTGTACATACCATAATGCATGTGTGGAGGTCAGAGGACAACTTACAAGAGTTAGTTCTTTCCCTTTTACCTCCTGAACCATCTCAGCGCTTTAAGGATGCTCAGCACCTGCTCAGTGACCCAGGAAGCCTGGGCCCTCCTCCTCTGTCCCAATCACACTCTCACCACACTGTCCTCAGGACTGGACACAGAGCAGCAAGACTCTCAGTATTAAGGACCAGACCTGAGAGGCGCAAAGGCCCACCCACCACAGGAGCGACTACGAAGTGCAAATATGGGCAGATTCCTGTCTGAGCTCACTTCCTTGTCATGCCCTGACAATGTCAGATTCCTGCCTGAAGCCCGTTTCCTTGTCCTTGGCCAATGTCAGATTCCTGCTAAGTGGTCCCCCAAAGGTTCTCCACAGCTGAGACGCTGGGTGAGATAACAGGACCAGTACTGAAGAGCTCACCGTTATGGTGTGAGTGCTGGAGAACAGACAGCTTCACCAACTCAGCTACCACCCAGGCCCAGAACCAGGGTTGGCCCACCCCAGCATCTACCCCTTCCCTAAATTGCAGGAGTCCATGAAGCTGCAGGACCTCTGACATGGGGCTAGGGCTACAAAAGGATATCCGAAAGGGGTCTCAGTAAGGATCCAGTATTGATCTTGAGTAGCAGAAACCAGACCAATGGCTCATTGCAGTGAACATATGCAAGTAAAGGGTGTACTGTGGGACACATTACAACTTCCATGACCAGATTTTTCATTTTGTCTTTTATTTCTCTTGTGGGGGAGGGAGGTTGCAAGAGTACAGGGCAGATACAAAGGGACTGGAGATGGATGAGTGGATTGGGGTACATGATGTGAAATTCACAAAGAATCAATAAAAAGTTTTTTAAAAACCCAAAAAATCCAGAACTGTGTCAAGTGTTCTATGCATATAAACACTTTATATGCTATTATTTTAATTCCTACATCTTTATAAGGTGTATTTACTATTATTACCTCTGTATTTAAAGATGAGGAAACTCCTTAGAGATGAGATTGGGTATCTTGCCTAAGGTCACAATTGTGGGATTTAGGGACAAATGGACTTCAGAGCACAAACTACCCTTCTGTGCCTGTTGGACTAGTAAGCTACATTCACAGGTGTTCACATACCAGTATCTTATCTAATTCGGGACCAATATTGCTGCTTCCAGAGGCTGTGTGGATGTCTGCGGTCCACACCGCTGCTGGAAACCATGTGGAAATCCATGATTCATTCTGCCATCGGCTGCTACGGGCTAGGAACATTCTTTTGCATTAGTGTCAATGATTGCAGACTCACAACTGAGAATGAGAGACATTGGAGGCTCCTGTGACACCCCCACACCTCCACAAATAAAGAATCCAGAGAGGAAGCTGTTGAAGAGAGTCCCTAAAAATAGTAATAAAGATGTTTGAAGTATAGCTCTTTCCAGTAGATGGCTTCTAGTAGGAGGGAGGGAAAGGACAGTTCTCAGGGGCTGGCCACTGGGATTCTGACCATGCTCCAGTGAGCATGTGGGCAACACAAATTGGTCTTGGTGTATTTTTTTTTTCTTAAGGGGAGGGTGTAAGGGTGAGAGAGTGGACCTGGGTGAGATGGAAAGTGAGTGTCATCAGGTATACTGTGTAAAATTCCCAAATAATTAATAAAAACAATATGTTGGGGGAAATTTACTTTCAATTAAAAAAGATTTTTAAAAAATTCCTAAGATTGGATGACAGTTATCAGTTATTGAGAGAATATAATTCCTTAAGGGCATGCTTGCTTTGTGTGTGATGTGTGTGTGTGTGTGTGTGTGTGTGTGTGTGTGTGTCTCATGTGGCCATAGTTCCTTTTCATTGTCCAGTAGTGTTTGACCTATTTTTCAAAGCAGCACACACAATTTTGTCTCATGATGGCAATTTAAAGCAAATTTCTTTTGTTGACTCTCTCATTTCCTTTTTCTTCCCCTAAGGACTTTTTCTTTTTCTTTCTTTTTTCTTTTTTTTTAAAGATTTATTTATTATTATAGATAAGTACACTGTTGCTGTCTTCAGACAGACCAGAAGAGGGCATCAGATCTCATTACGAATGGTTGTGAGCCACCATGTGGTTGCTGGGATTTGAACTCAGGACCTTAAGAAGAGCAGTCAGTGCTCTTAACCACCGAGCCATCTCTCCAGCCCAGGTCTTTTTCTTTTCTTTTTTTCTTTTTCTTTTTTTATTAATTATATGTAAGTACACTGTAGCTGTCTTCAGACACTCCAGAAGAGGGAGTCAGATCTTGTTAAGGATGGTTTGAGCCACCATGTGGCTGCTGGGATTTGAACTCTGCTCCTTTGGAAGAGCAGTCGGGTGCTCTTACCCGCTGAGCCATCTCACCAGCCCCCAGGTCTTTTTCTTAATTGCAACAAAATGTCTGTAGATGGCAGACAGGGAAGCCAATAAGTGCAAAGAAGATACAGATGGTATAGGAGCAGAATGGCTATGGCAAGAACATGACAATAAATAAGCTCAATGCCCAGTGGAGTAGCCCAAGCTTTTAATCTCAGCACTTGGGAGGCAGAGGCAAGTGAACCTCTGTGAGTTCTACCTCTGCAGCCTGGTCTATAAATCGAGTTTGGCCAGCCAGAGCTACAGAGAAACTGTCTCAAAAAATTAAAAAATTAAAAACAAAACTGTGGAGAACATTTGGGGGCCACTTGGCAGGAATCTGACATTGGCCAAGGACAAGGAAATGGGCTTCAGGCAGGAACCTGACAATTAGGCCATGACAATGAAGTAAATTCAGGCAGGAATCTTAATTTTAGGGTTGAAAAAAGAAGTAGGCTTCAGGCAAGAATCAGATTTTGGGCTTGAACAAGGAAGTGGGCTCAGTTATTTTGGTCATTCTGACAAGCCCTTGGAAACAACTGTCACGGGAGTGATCACGTGACTTTGCCTTTGCTTTGCTAGGTCCTTATTTTACTGCTCACCCTTAATACTTGCATGTAATTAAAATGGTATAAAAGGGGATTGGGAAGAAGGTAAACCTGCCTCAGCCTCAGACCTGGCTGGGGTCATGCTACAGTGTTGTCTAATTGTCTTTTCTTTCTTTTTTTAATCCTCACTCCTGTGCTGGAGAACCTGTTGACTAAGTGGGCTTGGTCACAAAACAAACAAACAAATGAAACATTGAAAATAAAAAGAAATTAGCCTGCAAGTAGAAACAGTATTCAGCATAACCCCTGTACACTTTAAATAAATGAAAATTTCTATTTTGAGATAAACTTACCTAAGGAAGGTAATTTGTATTTCTTTTAAAAGACGGTTTCATTATACAGAGAAACCCTGTCTCAAAAAACAAAACAAAACAAAACAAAAAAAGAGGGTTTCATTTTCATCTGTTGTTGTTTGTGTATCTCTCTCTCTCTCTCTCTCTCTCTCTCTCTCTCTCTCTCTCTCTCTCTCTCTCTCTGGTTTTTGGAAACAGGGTTTCTCTGTATAGTCTTGGCTGTCCTGGAACTCACTCTGTAGAGCAGGCTGGCCTCGAACTCAGAAATCTGCCTGCCTCTGCCTCCTAAATGCTGGGATTAAAGGCGTGCGCCACCACGTCCAGCTTTTTTTTTTTTTTTTTTAATAGCTCTGGCTGTCCTAAAATTCACTCTATGGACTAGGCTGGACTCAAACTCACAGAGATACAATTGCCTCTGCTTTCTGAGTGCTGGGACTAAAGGTGTGCACCACCACCACCAGCAGTATTTCTTATAATTGATCTTACATAACATAAGCCAGAAGTTCAGAATCCCTCCTGTATTAGTTAGGGTTTTACTGCTGTGAACAGACACCATGACCAAGGCAAGTCTTATAAAAACAACATTTAATTGGGGCTGGCTTACAGGTTCAGAGGTTC
>NC_034592.1:22127337-22128993 GCF_900095145.1 Mus pahari
CAACTGGGGTGAGAGTCTTAAGCCCACACCTACAGTGACACACCTACACCAACCAGGTAACACCTATTCCAACCAGGCCACACCTCCAGATGGTGCCACTCCCTGGTCCAAGAATATACAAACCATTACACCTCCCAAGCTGGGCGTGGTGGTGCACACCTTTAGTCCCAGCACTTGGGAGGCAGAGGCAGGCAGATCTCTGAGTTCGAGGCCAGCCTGGTCTACAGAGTGAGTTCCAGGACAGCCAAGGCTATACAGAGAAACCCTGTCTTGAAAAAGACAAACCAAACCAAACAAAAAAACAAAACAAAACAAAAAAACAGAATCCCTGCCAAAAAGGCACACATAAGACCTATTTCTTTGAGGGGAGAAAAAAAATATGGGTTCACATATATTCCTTAAGGTTTAGAACAGTTTTACCATGTGCATGTACTGGGAATTAGGCACTATCCTGACACACATACATTTCTCTCCTTGGGAGGTGATGCTGTGTGAACATGATGTAGGTGACGGGTTCTTTGGACTTCCACATGTATTTTACCTGGAATGCAGCGTGACGAAAAGGAGTCTGTTCATGAGACACACCGGGTGGACACGTGAAAAGGTTTGCTTTTTTCCCCACTTTGTTCTGGATTCTCGCTGGCGGTAACATGATAAGCACTCACTGTCCTGTCCTATGCAGGCAGCGGGAATTCTGGGACAAAAGCTCAGGGCGGTTGGCAAGAAACCTTACCCTTAAAGTCTGAGGCTGGAAATACTGTACTGCAATTGCTGGCTGGCTGGAGTTAGCCTGCCATCCTATTGTGCTTACCTTGGCATAGGAACTTAATAATTCCTGAAGCCCTGAAGTTGCCCACAGACAATATGCAGGTAAGTTTCTGGTGTATCTCTGAAGCATTTGATAGCTGTTAAGATAGGTCGTTCTGTATGTAAGTAAATCATTAGCACTGAGAAAAATGGCAAGCGGTACAGTTTGTAACGGCAAGAGTTTGTTCTGTCTTGTATTTTCCTATTCAGTTGATATGGCAAAGGTAGGAGTCAGGATTTCTCCGTGGCTGTGAGTGGACTTTAGATGGTGACAGATCCAAGGTCCAAGTATAAGCTTAATTTGGAAGTTAATCTATTTAAGACATGCATCACTGGGGCTAAATGAAGCAAACTGTAAAGGATGTAGTATAGTCGCTGGCACACAGCAAGCACTCAGTAGGAGGTGACTCTGTGAGTTGCTTCCTAATGGTAACGTTATAATAAACAGAGTTTTAACTTCTTCAAAGTTCCCTAGCTCTGTTACAATTCTGTACACCCCTTCCAGATGGACACTTTCTGTATCTTTGGGTGAGGTGGAGTAAGCTGGGCACCAGAATGCTCTCTGCAGATAATAGGAATATGCTCACATTGGCTGACATGGCAGATGGGTTAGATTAAACGGAAAGTTATACTAAAATGCAAATGTCCATTAGGGGATGGTGGACACCCAAATAAACCACATCATGGAAAACAGTCCTTGACCTTTGTAATCAGAGAGGAAACTGACCCAGGTGTTCCCATTCCAGTGCCTGAGCTTTCTTTGTATCACATAGCATCTAGTTTGCAAATATATATATATATATATATATATATATATATATATATTTATATATATATATATTTATATAT
>NC_034592.1:22129006-22133314 GCF_900095145.1 Mus pahari
ATATATATATATATATATATATATATATATATATATATTCTCCAAACAAGGAGGTGAACAACCGATGTTGGGTTTGAGGGTCCACTTTCTGGCAAACACTCAACTCCATAACACTGGAGAAGAGGGAAACATAATCTCGTGACCTGGGACACAGCCATCCAGTCGAGGAGAGAAGAAATAATAGAATAGAATGTACTGATAAGGACCGTAAGAAGCCCACACAGGAGTCGGTGGGTGGAATAAACAGGGATGGAAACAGAGCTTAAAGGGATATAAATCCTTTTCTCACCTAGGTGACATTCTGCCGACTTCGGACTCACCAGTGGTGTTTCATTCTCTTTAACGTCATACTGTTTCATGCATTGTTCTTTGGAGCTGACTTTGTAGAAGAATATTTCTTACGTTCCTTGCCTCGTGTAGATATGAAAATTCTTGACATTAAGAACAAGGCGAGAAAATTGAACCTGGAACCTTTCAGAGGTAATCCCGCCAAGTATTATGTCCTAAACCAGCCGGAGGTCTGTAATGGGAAAACCATCTTTCTGCTCTCTCTTATCTTCAGTAGCCCAGGGAATGGAACAAGACGGGATCTCATCAGGAAAACCTGGGGTAGTGTGGCCAGTGTCCAAGGCTACCCAATTCTCACGCTGTTTGCTCTGGGAATGCCAGCGTCGGTAACTACGCAGGAAGAGATAGATGCGGAGTCTCAGAAGAATGATGATATCATTGAAGGGATCTTCTTGGACAGTTCTGAAAACCAAACCCTGAAGATCATCTCAATGACCCAGTGGGCCGTGGCCTTCTGTCCCAATGCCCTGTTCATACTCAAAGCTGACGAGGACATGTTTATCAATCTACCAGGCTTGGTAGACTATCTTCTCAATCTGAAAGGTCACCTGGAAGGTGTCTATTTAGGAAGAGTTATTCATCAGGATATTCCTAACAGAGACCCCCATAGTCAAGAATTTGTCTCTCTTAGTGAGTACCCCGAAAAATACTACCCAGACTACTGCAGTGGTGAGGCCTTTATAATGTCCCAAGATGTGGCTCGGATGGTGTATGTGGTTTTGAACGAAGCACCTATGATGGTGCCCGCCGATGTATTTGTAGGGATCTGTGCTGAGTCCGTGGGCCTTATACCTATCCACAGTTCAAGGTTTTCTGGGGAAAGACACATCACATATAACAGATGCTGCTACAAGTTCATTTTTACATCCGCAGAAGTTACAGATGCTGAAACTTCCCTGGCGTGGAAAGAAGTGAATGATGGGAAAGAGTGTTCGCTGTTTGAGACTTATTACGGACTCATTTCCTGCAAGCTTCTGACATACCTTGACAGCTTCAAGCATTTTCACGCGGGGAGCGCAAGAGACCATGCTGTGCATTTTGGGGATTAGTATTCACGCGCGGTTAGGTGTCTTCTTCTTAAAGTGCTGTTTTCCTATTACAGAAGGCAACTCTCTGGGCCCATGTTAGGTAGCTTCTCTGAATCTATTCATACCTAGCAAACCCACAAGATGTTCTTAGTGTTCTGATGTACTCAGTCTTGACATCTTGATATTGATGCTTTAGTCATTTAAATACTTTTAAACGACTTAAACATACTTTAAGTGTGATACTTTTCAAAATAAAATCTTTCAGAAAAGAGAAAACATTAAATTTCATTATATTATGATGTACGGAGTATATTTTCTAATTTTTAAAAAATATATTTATTGTGTGCAAGCATATGCACAGGTGTGTAATATGTGTGTCACAGGACATGTATGGAGGTCAAAAATCAGTTCTTCCCTTCCAACATGTGCGTTCTAGGACTGGACTCAAATCATCATACCTGACAGCAATCACCCTTGCCCAGTGAGCCATCTCACTGACCCAGACAAGTGACACACAAGTAGAACATATTCTGAATGCCTGAATTCATTTATTTAGCATATATGCTTCCTTACATACTTTTTGTTGTTGTTGTTTTGATTTTTTTAAAAAAGATTTATTTATTTATTATATATACAGTGTTGCATGTGTGCATGCCTGCAGGCCAGAAGAGGGCACCAGATCTCGTTATAGGTAGCCATGAGCTACATGTGGTTGCTGGGAATTGAACTCAGGACCTCTGGAAGAGCCATCCGTGCTATTAACCTCTGAGCCATCTCTCCAGCCCCTTGTTTTAATTTTTTTTAAAAAAAGATTTATTTATTTTATGTATGTGAGTACACTGTCGCTGTCTTCAGCCACACCAGAAGAGGGCATCGGATCACTTTACAGATGGTTGTGAGCCACCATGTGGTTGCTGGGAATTGAACTCAGGACCTCTGGAAGAGCAGCCAGTGCTTTTAACCACTGAGCCATCTCTCCAGCCCCTCTTTACATACTTTTTGGGAAAAAAAAAGTGTGCTCTCAGCACACACTCACCACACAGACATACACACAGAGACACATACACAGTGACTATCATTACTGTGAAGTATCCTGGATTTCCTGAACTTACTCGTGTCAAACTGAACTTGTAGGGCCAGGGGAGCTATGGGGCTGGGGAAGCAGGCCTGGATCCAGAGTTGTGTTAAATCATGTCCAACCCGGGGATATACTGTCCTGAGATGGGCAGGGGTAGGACTCACGCATGTTCCAGGGTAAGTAGACCCATGCTCCAACCTTTGCCTCAGCAGAGGAGGTCAGGTAGCCTGGTAGCCAGGTTCAACTTCCTTTCTCCTTACAAGGTCATATCCAGTGGCAGCTAGAATTCCTCATCATGCAGATAAGGCAACTGGGTCTGGACCAATTATGTACACTCACTCTATAGCCCCTGCTCACAAAAGTTTAAATAGCTTTTGCTTCCCACAATGAAGCGGGCCGCTCAGTGAAGCCTGCCTCTTCTCCTCAAGCTCCCTGGCTAACAAGTTCCTTGACTAATGACTCCCTGCCCACCTCCCAGAATCTGGAAAGCATATGTTCAACAATGTATATGTGAGTGAAGTTGTGGTTGTCATTTGTGCTTGGCCTATTGCACTCACCACAATGTTATCTCTCTCTCTCTCTCTCTCTCTCTCTCTCTCTCTCTCTCTCTCTCTCTCTCTCTCTCTCTCTCTCTCTCTCTCTCTCTCTCTCTCTCTCTCTCTCTCTCCTTTTCTTTTTCTCCAAGGCAGGGTTTCTCTACGTAGCCCTGGCTGTCCTGGAACTCACTCTGTAGACCAGGCTGGCCTCGAACTCAGAGATCCACCTGCCTCTGCCTTCCAAGTGCAGGGGTTAAAAGCGTGTGCCACCACTGCCTGTTGATAGTTCTTTCTTAAGGAGGAATAGTATTCCCTTGTGAGTACCACCCACATTTTCTTCTTTTTAAATGGCACGCTCGTGTGTGTGTGTGTGTGTGTGTGTGTGTGTGTGTGTGTGTAGCACACCAGAGAACAATCCAGCAGCGCTCTCCCTCTACCATGTGGCCATGAAGACCAGACTTCGGTTTTGAATTAATTTCAGCAGCAGATGCCTTCACCGGCTGAGTGACTCATTATCTCTGATTTTTATCTGCTCATTCACTGATGCTCATTTTGTTTTGGCAGCTGTAGACTCAGTCATTTTTACTGCTGTTTCTGAAAGTCCCTTCAGAGGAGAAGGGGCTAGGTGGTCTTGAACTTATTTTGGATATTACAGTAGACCTCTCTCTGTAGATCAGGCTGGCCTCAAATTCAGAGGTCCCAATGTCTCTTCCTCTTGAGTGCTGGGATTGTGTGTGTGCATGTGCATGCATGTGTCCCTTCTGAGGGTGCCCAGGGAGAGCAGAAGAGAGTGTTACACACCCTAGAGCCAAAGCTCCAGGTGGCTTTGAGCCTCCTGTAGTGGTTGCTGGGATCCAGTAACAGGTCCTCTGGAAGAGCAAGCAGCCAGTGCTCTTAACTGCTGAGACATCTTTCCAGCCCCTACCCTACTTCTTTTTTGAGCTAGGGTTTCTCACTGAACCTGGGGCTCATCCTTTTGGCTATGTTGACTGGTGATCTCCTGGGATCCATCTGAGTGTGCATGCACCCACCTTTTACATGGGTGCTGGGGATCAAGTCTTGGGTCCTCCTACCTTTACCTACTGAACCATTTCCCTGGCCCCGGATGTGATATGTAGCATGTCTGTGTGTGTGTATGGAAGTATGTGGGAGATGGATGCAGGCCTGGGGTTCTTATTGAGTAACTTCTTTTTATTTTATTTTATTTTTTTACTTTTTAACATACATAAGAAATAAAGGTAATAAACCAACTACATGGACAAAAAATACAAGAATCATCTCAATGGGAAAAAAAAGAAAAGGAAAGAAAAGAAAAAGT
>NC_034592.1:22133893-22135164 GCF_900095145.1 Mus pahari
GGGAAAATATTAAGTCAAATTATTTTCAATTGAAGATTATATTATCTTATACCCAATGTTCCCGAAATTTGACTAGAAAAATTATAGAAATTATCAATAATTTCAGCATGATATATAATTGACTTATAAAGTTTACTAGTCTTAATATATATGAGTATATATTTCTCAAGCATGCTGAGAAAGGGATCGTGGACACGCTCCTCTTACCAGTTTCTCAAATAAAATAAAGTATTTAGAATATACATAACAAAAAAGGGAAAAAACCCCTCTACAATGAAAACTTTAAATCTGTGGAGAAAGAGATTAAGAAACATACTAGAATTTGAAGACCTCCCAAGCATACAGCTTGGTAGAATTAGCATTGTGAATAAAGACCTTCGTACCAAAACAATTTACTGATTCAATGAAATCACAATCAACATCCTCATCTCATTCTTCACATAAATAAAAATAAAATCCTCAACTTGATATGGAACAACAAAAGACCCAGAATAGCCAATTAGTTTTAGATAAGTGTTTGTTTCTATGCATTCTGCTTGTTTTAAGTGCTAAGTGCATCTGTCTATGACCCCAATTTTTATATATCTGTTTCTATTGAGTCCATTTTGTTGGATATTAGAATGGCTACTTCAACTTGTTGCTTGGGAACATTTGCTTGGAAAATTGTTTTCCAGTCTTTTACTCTGAGGTAGTGTCTGTCTTTATCACTGAGGCACGTTTCCTGTATGCAGAAAAATGCTGGGTCCTGATTACATATCCAGTCTGTTAGTCTATGTCTTTTTATTGGGGGAGTTGAGTCCATTGATACTAAGAGATATTAAGGAAAAGTGATTGTTACTCCCTATTATTTTTGTTGTTAGAGGTGGAATTATGTTTGTGTGGCTATCTTCTTTTGAGTTTGTTGAAAGATTACTTTCTTGCTTTTTCTAGGGTGTAGTTTCCCTCCCTTTGTTGGTGTTTTCCATCTATTATCCCTTGTAGGGTTGGATTTGTGGAAACATATGTAAATTTGGTTTTATCGTGGAATATCTTGTTTTCTCCATCTGTGGTAATTGAGAGTTTTGCTGGATATGGTAGCCTGGGCTGGCATTTGTGTTCTCTTAGGGTCTGTATAACATCTGCCCAGCATCATCTGGCTTTCATAGTCTCTGGTGAGAATTCTGGTATAATTCTGATAGGTCTGCCTTTATATGTTATTTGACCCTTTTCCCTTGATGGTTTTAATATTCTTTCTTTGTTTAGTGCATTTGGTGTTTTGATTATTATGTGAT
>NC_034592.1:22137724-22152057 GCF_900095145.1 Mus pahari
TTTTTTTGAGACAGGGTTTCTCTGTATAGCCCTGGCTGTCTTGGAACTCACTCTGTAGACCAGGCTGGCCTCGAACTCAGAAATCCGCCGCCTGCCTCTGCCTCCCAAGTGCTGGGATTAAAGGCATGGGCCACCACCACCACCTGGCTTGTTTGTGCCATTCTTGTCGGTGTTTGGTGAGTCATATGAAAACATACAACAGTTCGAGGCCAGCTTGATCTACAAAGTGAGTTCCAGGACAGCCAGGGCTATACAGAGAAACCCTGTCTCGAAAAACCAAAAACCAAAAACCAACAACAACAACAATGAAATCATACAACCCACAGCAGCACAGCTTTCCTTGTACAGTCTGTTCTGGTCGTTTGACATTTCCAACCTTATGTTCAAGGCTTTCCTCTGTTATGATGTGCTTTTTGTATGTGCTCTGGGCTGAAAGTCTCATTTTATCTTTTGACATGTAGGTATTGTTTTTCCTATCACCATTTACTAAGATAATATATTCTGTTCTTAGCATCCTTCTTGACTACTGACCATAAGCTTTTATTTCTGAGTGCTCTGTCCGGTTCTACTAATCCGTGTGTCTTTTCATGACAGGCCCACACTATTTTGTTCACTGTGACTTTGGAGTGTATTTTGAAGTCAGGTACTGTGATGCAGCTAGCTTTGCTCTTCTTGCTTGATATAGGCGTGATGCACTGGGGTCTTTTTCTCACCTACATGATTTACAAATTTTTCTTTTCTGTTTTGGAGGGAGGTATCATTGGGATTCCTTGGGTGTGAGAAACAACAACTTCACTTTATAGAATATTGGAGACTTAGAGAAGCAAAGGTGACATGGCTTATCTTATGTCCTTACAAAACCGGGTGTCTTTCTAGAATGGCAGGCCAGGGGCGATGACATATGACCTTTCATCCCTTTTTGATTAATCAAGAGGGCACAGTCTTACATGTCATCTAGGTTTATCTTCCTTTCTGTAGCTTAACTTCTCGTGTTACATCCTACTTCTTTTAAAGCTTATTCGGAAGGTGGTGTTGTAGGCAAGCTTGAGTGCTAGTAATTTTTTCTTTTAAGCTGCTGCTTGGTGTGTCTAGCTCAGCAGACTCTCAGGAATAGCTAGACTAGCAGGCATTAGCAGAGGTCTAGTATTTTCTGTTCACTTGTAGCTGATTCAAGGCACCTTTGAAAATGAACCCCCAGATTTTATTTCTAACAAAGACTAAATGCAAATCTGCAGATTAAGTAGACCCTCGGATAGCTGGATAGCAATGTGGATGCTAACTGGGTGGAGAAAGAGGCAAAGTTTTGCTGTGGAGCCTACGTTTGTCTTGAGACTGTGATCCTCCTGCCTCAGTCCTCTGAGGGCTAGGATAACAGGTGTGCATCACTATACCGCCAGTACCTGGGCATTTCTATCTTTCCAGAAGTTTGTAAGGTTTCCTAAGATGGGTTCTTTAAAGTAATTGACCTACTTTACTATGGGGCTCCTATAATTCAAAGACGTGGTCTCACCATACCATCCTATGAATCCCACAAGCTGGCTTCAGTCTTTGATTTAGTGTATTTTTCTCTCTCCCGAGCACACATTTCCCACTAGTCTGATTAAATTAACATTCTTTCTTTTTCTGGTAGTCCATATTCCAAGAGCTAGGAAATGTCCTGAAATTATGTTGTTAAATAACATTTCTGGGCATTTTCCAACCTGTCTGGCCTTGACAATCTGATGATGTGAGAATCTGTTGACCAATCCTGGAGAACTTCATCTTCCTTATTCTTCTCCTGTTCCATTCTGCATTATTTCTAAAGACTTAAGATTTAAAAACATTTTTATTTTTTGAGACAGGGTTTCTCTGTGTAGTCCTGGCTGTCCTGGAACTCACTCTGTAGACCAGGCTGGCCTTGAACTCAGAAATCTGCCTGACTCTGCCTCCCAAGAGCTGGGATTAAAGGTGTGTGCCACTACTGCCCGGCAAACATTTTTTTTAAGAATTAAGAAATTTGGGTGCTGGAGAGATGGCTCAGCAGTTAAGAGCACCGATTGCTCTTCCAAAGGTCCTGAGTTCAAATCCCAGCAACCACATGGTGGCTCACAACCATCTGTAAGAAGATCTGACTCCTTCTTCTGGAGTGTCTGAAGACAGCTACAGTGTACTTACATATAATAAGTAAATCTTAAAAAAAATTAAAAATTTTAAGTTCCAGCCAGGCGTGGTGGCGCATGCCTTTAATCCCAGCCCTTGGGAAGCAGAGGCAGGCGAATTTCTGAGAGTTCAAGGCCAGCCTGGTCTACAGAGTGAGTTCCAGGACAGCCAAGAGACATACAGAGAAACCCTGACTTGAAAAAACAAAAACAAACAAACAAAAAAATGTATTTCCATGTCTGTGTGCTAGAAGAGACAGGAAAAGGGCACTGGCTCCTCTGAGTTGGAGTTACAAGCAGCTGTGACCTGCCAGATGTGAGTACCAGGAAGCCGACTCAGGTCCTTTTCGAGAGTAGTACGTTCTCTTAACTGCTGAGCCACCTTGCAACCCAAAATTCTTCTGTCTGAGCTGCCGTGTTGTTAAAATTTTAATTAGTCTATAATTCACTCAGTTCTTTAGCTCCAAGACTATTAAATTGTGTGTGTGTGTGTGGTTTGTCACAGGCATGAAGAATGCTTTCTGGTTTCACTGACTTGCCTGTGTTCTCTTGTGTCTTGCTGAGTTTTCTTGGGATCATTATTTAGATGTCCTCATCAGGCATTTCATAAATTCCATCCGTGGGGTTAGTAACTGGAAAACTACTGGATTTCATTGATAGTATCTGCCTCTGTTAATGTTATTGCTGTGAAGGGACACCATGACCACAGCAACTCTTTTTTTTTTTTTTGTTTTTTTGTTTTTTTTTGAGACAAGGTTTCTCTGTATAGCTCTGGCTGTCCTAGAATTAACTTTGTAGATCAGGCTAGCCTCGAACTCAGAAATCCACCTGCCTCTGCCTTCCAAGTGCTGGGATTAAAGGAATGTGCCACCACGCCCGGCTCAAGGCAACTCTTATAAAGGCAAACATTTAATTGGGGCTGGTTTATGGTTTCAGAGGTTTAGTCCATTATCATCATAGTAGGAAGCATAACAGTATGCAGGCATTTTGCTGGAGGAGTTGAGAATTCTACATCTTGATCAGAAGGCAGCCAGGAGACTCTGTTCCACCCTGGGTGGAGTTTGAGCATAGGAGACCTCAAAGCTCAGCACGTATAGTGACACTTCCCACAAGGCCATACCTGCTGATCGTGCCATTCCCTAGGGACCCAGTATTCAATCAGGAATCTATGGGGTCAGACCTATTCACCAGACTTATGAAATGCAAAATAACTATGCTTTTTGTTAAATCTGAATAAAAAAAAAAATCACAAAAGGACAATAAGAGCACAACTTTAAGCCCAGCACTTGGGAGGCAGAGGCATGTGAATCATGGATCCAGGACAGTCAGGAACTCAGAGATACAAGAGAAGCCCAGTCTCAGAAAAACAAGTGCTGGAGCCGTGGCTCGGTGATCAACAGCACCGTGGATCGAAAGGACCCCGGTTCAAATCCCAGCTACTGCTTGATGGCTCACAGCCATCTGACTGCCATTGGGTGAGTGAGATGTCTCGGCAGGTAAGAGCACTGACTGCTCTTCCAAAGGTCCTGAGTTCTAATCCTAGCAACCACATGGTGCCTCACAACCACCAGTAATGAGATCTGATGCCCTCTTCTGGTGCACCTGAAGACAACTACAGTGTACTTATTTATAATAATAAATGAGCAGGGTCAATCAGAGCGAGCAGAGGTCCTAAATTCAATCCCCAACAACTACACGAAGGCTCACAACTACAGTGTACTCATATATATACGTAAAATAAATAAATCCTTAAAAAAAAAAGAAACAAAACAAAGCAGAATGAGTATACACACCATACACAGGAGAGAGAGGACTCCTCTGAACCTTGAAGTTAAATAATTAAGTCAACAGCATGACTTGGGATGGTGGTTGGCAGAAGCAGGAGGAATTACCATTTAATAGATATAAAACTTTAGTTTTGAAAGATAGACAGTTTTGGAGAGGGACAGCAGTAATCACTGTATAACACATATAATGCCACTGAAAAGTACACTTATATTTTATTTCACCATGTGAATTACATATATATTATATATATTACTGCGACCAAAGTTAAGGGAAAAGACGTAACATCATGAATGGCATTAAAATAAGTCACTTTAAATATTTCATGCCAGGAAGTATCTGGCTACAGGCTAATTTGTGATATTGGTCATATAGAAATGATCAGTGTGGAAAAGGAAACTCGGAGGTGGTGGAGGAGAAATGACGCACTGGACCAGGACTCCAGTCATTACAAAGTCAGGTTACAGGAAGGGATGATTTACCTCAGCTCAGCATAAAAGAAACACGGCCTGGCTCTAAAGTGTCACTGACAGGCTCCAGTAGACACCCCCCTCACCTCGGCCCCAAGTGTTTTTTGTGTCGAGAGCTTTGCTATTTAGATAGAGTAACACCGGGAAAAGGTGAAGAACATTTGTAAAACAGTGACATGGCATGTTAGTTGGTACATACTGTCCCTTCTCTTCTGACTCTGGACATTAGGAGCCAGAGAGTCTCTATGATTACCTCAAGACTAGACTTAATAGGTCTGAAAAATTACCCCAAGCCTTCAGTGATGATGACCCACCAATGGATAAATCGATAATTAAGGAAACTTTCTGATTAAGGCATTACACTTCCTTCCCTATAACCACAACATGGTAAAAGTGACACACAGCCAAAGTACCAACGCCAAACAAGTTTTGGATTTATTTTAATTTCAAAGGAAAAAAAGAAATATTATTAAAACTATTATTCCTTGTATACAAATAATATAATTCAATGATTCTAAATGACGTATTTTTTAGAGACTACCCAAGATTTTGAGGCAAAATCAGGTATGGAAAAAGAAAATGTGGTTAAGGGAATCCAGAATCATTTTGGCTTCATTTTATTTATTTATTTTTTTTTTTAAAGATTTATTTATTTATTATATGTAAGTACACTGTAGCTGTCTTCAGACGCTCCAGAAGAGGGAGTCAGATCTTGTTACGGATGGTTGTGAGCCGCCATGTGGTTGCTGGGATTTGAACTCCGGACCTTTGGAAGAGCAGTCGGGTGCTCTTACCTACTGAGCCATCTCACCAGCCCTCATTTTATTTTTAAACAAGGTCATGAGTGTGCCCATGGAAACTCTGAGAAAACAAACCTTGACCTTGCAGACTTCGGCAAGCCCGAGGACTCGGGGAAGCACAGGCACTCTCAGGCCCCTGCTGCTTTTGCTGCGGTCCAAGAGCCGGGTCCACACAGCATTAAGCAGGGACAACACTGCTGATGGTGAGGCTGTGCCACACTCCATGGTAGCTCTGGGAAGACAGACGTCCTGTGGTGTGGAGCACGGATGGAATCACGTGCCTTGAGAAATCCTGCTCTGTCTTAGGTGGAAAGGAATCAGTCAGCTCCTTCTACTGCTGTTGTGGCAACAGGTTTTACGTAGTATGGACCTTCACTTAGGTATGCTCTGAGCCTCAAATAATTTGAGTTTCCAAAGATCTCTGCAACTGTCTTGGAATTGGCAAGTGCTTTTACCAGTTCATATTTGGCATCCTTTGAAGTTTTGTCATGTTCCACAGACCGGTCCATCACAAATTCTACAAAACCTGGACTGTTAAACATAAGTCTCTGAGCCCAGGGCTGGTCTGCAATAGCCTGAAATTGAAGGGAAAAAGAGAATACAATTTATAGTTAAGCTCATGAGCAGACAACATAATACTTAGAGATACGTGTGATTGCACAAACCTTAAATGCATCTCCCTTTGTCCAAATAGATTCCTGAGAAACATTTTTTAAAATTCTATATATTAAAAGTTTTGTATGGGGCTGGAGAGATGGCTCAGCACTGACTTGCTCCTGAGTTCTGAGTTCAACTCCCAGCAATCTCATGGTAGTTCACAACCATCCCATCTGTAATGGGATCTGATGCCCTCCCTCCTCTGGTGTGTCTGAAGACAGCTACCAGCTACAGAGGCCCTTTAATACAGTTCCTCATGTTGCAGTGACCTCCCCCCACCATAAAACTATTTTTGTTGACACTTCATAACTGTAATTTTGCTACTGTTATGAATCATAATGTAAATGTTTTAGGAGACAGATTTGCCAATGGGGTTGCAACCCACAGGTTGAAAACTGCAGGCTGGTGAGATGGCTCAGTGGTTAGGAGCACCGACTGCTCTTCTGGAGGTCATGAGTTCAAATCCCAGCAACCTTATGGTGTACTTACATACATAAAATAAATAAATCTAAAAAAAAAAAAAAAAAAATTGTGAGCTACCATGTGGTTGCTGAGAACTGAACTCAGGACCTCAGGAAGAGCAGCCAGAGTAACTGCTGAGCTATCTCTCTAGCCCCTTAGCTGTAATTTTATAACCAACTTTGTAACTATTATTACGGTGTGGCTCCCCTCATAGATGGGAAGTTTGAGAAAGGCCCCAGCATCTAACATTCGGGTGAAAACAGCATTAAGCATAACAGCATTCTCATATATGAGAGCCAGGGCCATCCAACACCATTGCACAAGGCTTAGGAAAAGTGTGCTGCAGCTACTTCTTGAATAAATAAGAGGTTCATGAGCAAAGTTAGCAGAGTGCTGAGATTAGTAGCCAAGGCAAAGGTCAGAGGTGAGAAACCAGCAGCCTGGCATCGAGGAGCTGGGTTAATCTGTGAAGCAATAGCAGCTGGTTTAAACCTCAGACAGTAGTGAACACCCCTTACTGACAACCCGTTGGCACGTGTCTCTCTCAATGGCCCCTGAAGCAGCAGGGTAGAAACTTCTGCGTGCACACAGAGGCTAGCTCACTCTAGTGCTGTGTTGAGCTGGTAGTCACAAGGGTCTGCAGAGAAGAGGCACCTACTGTGAACACTTTCAAGGCAGCACAGTGCAGTTCCGGGAAGGGCTGGTTACTGATACCACGGAAGAGCTCCAGGGAGTCTCGAGACATGGAAGAAAACCAGGATTCTGTCATTCCCAGGAAGTCATCAGTCTGCTGCTCAGGCTACAGTACAGAAAGGAAACGCCCATGGCAAGGTTACCACAGCTGGAGAGAACCCATCTCTAAATCCAGGCCAGGAAGTTCCTATTTTTGCTGGATGGGATGAACTACTCACTACGATCCCTCTAGTTCTATTACTCTGTAATTCTACATTACACTTAAGGTATAAGTATCCACCGGACGGTGGTGGCACATGCCTTTAATCCCAGCAGCTGGGAGGCAGAGGCAGGCAGATTTCTGAGTTTGAGGCCAGCCTGGTCTACAGAGTGAGTTCCAGGACAGCCAGGGCTATACAGAGAAACCCTGTTTTGAAAAACAAAAACAAAACCAAACAAACAAAGATATGAGTAACCAAGCTGCTGATGGCTCAGTGGGTAAAGCCCTGGCTATGTGAGCCTGACAGCCCGAGTTCAGTCCTCAGGTGTCATATAGGGTAGGAGAACTGACTCCATCAAGTTGTCCTTCGAGTGCCACATGTGCACTACCGCATGTGGGCCCACACATATGCACCTTTCCTTTAACCCCACTTCTCTCATTCACAGTGATAAATTTAGGAAGTGAGGAGGGGCTATGGGCAAGTTAACTAAAACTAAAGAAATTCTGGACAATGCTGTTCCCAGAGAAAATGGACTATTAAATGAAAACCCCAGCGACTCCCTATAGTTAGGAGGTCCCAGAGAGCACCTCCCCCATTAAAGCGGGTTATGTCTGTTGCTCTTGGCTGTCCATCATAACTAAATGATAACCCTATTCCTAAAGATGCCCAGTTTGACTGCAAAACACATAGAAATCAGTAACTGGCAAACTTCTTCTAAGCTGACTAGCTTCCATAGTACCATAAACTGCTCTATGCAGGATGCAGGGGAGGAAAGACATCAGTGTTCTTGCCCAGTGCTGGACCTGAATGCTGCCACTCCGACCTGTGATGAACACTGTGCCCACTGGCAATGACTGTTATGAGTAGGAGAACCAAGCATCTGACTGGACTGAGGCCTGCTCCACAGGACAGCACTCAGGCTTGGGACTGTAAAGCTGTAACTCCAGTTCTAGGGGTCCGGGCCCTCTCCTGGCCTCTACAGGCACTGCACACAAGCGCTAAATACCCATACACATAATATAACATAACGTAACGTAAAATAAAATGGCCCATGGCCGTGGAAGTCACAGGTCTTAGAGGGGCACCTCCTATTGTTGTTTTGCTAGCTGCTCATGATTATATTCTTAGATTTGTGAAGCTTTCAGCCTTGGTCAGAGATGCTTCTTTTTGCAATGGGCAGTGAGTGGTTATTGGGAATAAGTGACTTAAATACTGCCTATAGTGACACATCTATATCAATCCCCTGCTCCTCAAGGCTCGGAAAACACTGCAGATGAGAGGGCAGAAAGAATGTAAGAGCTGGAAGATGAGAGGAGTGCTTGAGATAGCAGGGCGGTTGCACCCACCAACTCATAGCTGCTGTGGTTCCCTGCACAAACTTAAGCCAGCCCAAACCCCAATGCAGCCAGGAAGAGCTAGAGGAGATTGACAGCAGCCAAGGAGGAAGGGACAGTCTTGCATGTGTGGCCATGACCTCAAACCCTGTGCATACGGACAGCACTAATTAGATAATAAGAGAGAAAGCAGATAGTCATGAGGTTGGAGGGGGCATTGGAGGAACAGGGAGGGACACTGGAAAGGAGTGGATACAATCAAATGTGTGCATACGTGAATGAAACTCTTAAAGAATAAATTGAGGGCTGGAGAGATGGCTCAGTGGTTAAGAGCACTGACTGCTCTTCCGGAGGTCCTGAGTTCAAATCCCAGCAAACACACGGTGGCTCACAACCATCTGTAACACCTCTCCTGGTGTCTGAAGACAGATACAGTGTACTTACATGTAATAAATTAAAAAAAAAAAAAAAAGAATAAATTGAAACAATACCCTTACAAAGTTTTCATGTCCCAGTCACATAGTGAAGGTAGCTGTCACTGTCCTGGAACTCTGTAGACCAGGCTGACATCGAACTCAGAGCACCTGCGTCTGCCTCCCGAGTGCTGGGATAACCACTGCCCTGCTTTGTTCTGTTAGGTCTTGAGCCAGGGTTTCTGGAGCCCTGGCTGGCCTGGAACTCAGATCTCCTGTCCTCCTGAGGGCTGGGATTAAAGGTATGTGCCAGCAGATGACTATCTTAACTACAGTGAAAAGCACAACACCTGGGAGAACATCCTCTTAAACTGACTAGTGCCATGCCAACTCGTCCTCCCAAACACAGACAGCCCGCTGCCCTTCATCAACTTCCCCGTGAACTTACTGATAAATACAGGAGAGAGGAAACTGCATCCAAGCACCTAATCTTCAGCTCCGTGGAAGCATTCTTTGCTTGATACCCTATTCTCATGAGGACGCGTTCAAAGCGGGTTCCTGTGAAGGACAAGGTGATACATAAAACCCAGCCAGTGCTGCCCATCCCGTTCACACTTCTGTGCTCCATCACCACCATCCACCTCAACAGCCCAACCTGAGACGAGGTACCCAACAAGCAAAGACACCCTCCCTTCTCTCTCCCTGGTGCCCGCTCACGGCTTTCTGTTGCTATGAACTTGACCTCCCTATGTACTTAACATAAGCTTGTCTGTCTTCCATGCCTGGCAAAATGTCTTCAGACCGCCTCTGTGCTGCAGCTTCTGTCACAGCCTCACACTTTCACACACAGTAGGATTCCACCACATGTAACTCATTCATCCATCACGTACATTATGGGGTTTAAACTGCTTTGAACAGACAAATACTGCTCTACACAGGAGTATACAGACACTGCTTGAACCTTTGCTTTCCATATTGTATACTAGGAGGCAGAACTGCTGGCTCATACATTAACTCTGTTTAATTTTTCTGTGGAACTTCCATACTGTTTTCTAACATCTGAACACTTGTCATGCTAAATAGATAAATAGATAAATAAACAAATAAATAAAAAAATTAAGGTAATGGCTATCCTAATGGGTGTGAAGTGAAAAGCAATGTATACTTATGCATTATGATTATCAACCTAAAACACACCATTCTATCTGATTCTGCATGGTAAAGCGTTACGCTGAGGAGTGCAAAGGTTCCAATCTGCACAGGCTCAGAAGAGTCTTACACAAAATGTTCTGACTCTCTGTGCTTCCGAAATATTCAAAACCCTGAAGAAGCTGCTGCTGTGCTATTTTGATAAATGAGGAACGTGAGGCCAGAGAAGTTACGTAAATGAAATTCATACAGCTTCCGGCAGTGCAGAAACTAGAACACAACACAAGCAATGCCATAAAATCGAGGAAAATGTTAGCAGCAAACCGCATGGCTCTTGTTGTATGAAAGCCTACATATAGTAAGGAGCAAAAGCCACAGCTTTTCAGTAGCAGTCACAAGACTCTGGGAGACAAGTTCATGTCAGAGATAAGAAGACTGTCGCCTGCAAAAGTAGTTTCTAGAACAGTTATCCCACCAGCAGATGAACCTGAACATGGAGTCCTGGCCCAAAATACGTCTTACAAAATCCAAGTCAAGTCACACCAACCTGTCTTCTGTAAAACTTGTTTTCCTTCAACACTGGATCCCAGGATTCCAACTGTGTCAACAGCGACACCAATCATGGTGGGGTCTTGACTATCGGCCATTTCAAACACTTTCTCCAGAAAAACAGGGTAGCGCTCACAGATCTGCTGAGGACTATCCATGACGGCCAGGTTTCCAAAAAACTTCACAAATCCTAAAAGATTTACAAAAATAGATGTTAGGAGAGGGATAAGAAACACAAATTGGGGGCTCCATGTTTCCACAGGAATATCAATAACTGTAGGCAGCAGGAGACAGCTAAGCACTGTGCTGCCGGCAGCGGACAGCCAAGGAGATTCAAAGACCCATCCGTGTACTGTTGATCCTGTAACTTCACTGAATTCAGTTCTTAGCTCTGACAGTTTCTTGGTGGAGTCTGAAGTATTCTCCATGTGATATCACCCCACATTTATACCTATAAATAGAACAATTTCATACCTTCTTTGGGTTTATGTACCTTTTACTTTTCTCTTACCAGTGTGCACTGCAGAGAAGTGGTGCGAGGGCCCTGCCCCTCATCACAGGAGAGGCTTTTGGCACTCCACACCTCAGCACATCATCAGTTATGGGGCCTTTATGCACGGCCCGGGCTGTGTTATAACGCACTTCTTTTACATCTGATTGAGCTGACATGCTAAAAGGATGCTGTCACATGCATGTTTGGTATCTGCTGGTATGTTTTCTGTCCTTCATTTTACTAATCTGCTGTATCACATGTATAACTTGGATTCATGGAGTCACTCAGGTGTGATGCAGGATCCTCTCACTGTACCACTGATGGTGGCTACGGCGTCTTGTGATGGAAGCATGAAGGAGAGAAAGCCCTGCCTTTCAGGAGCCAGTGTAACTCAGACATTGGAAGAGCTGCTCTCACCTGGCAGATAGAAGCCAGAGAAAGGGTCTGAATCTGCGCCAACAATTATATTGGATATCTGGTCAATGACTCCTTCTTGAGCAAGGTATTGTCGTCCGTGATGGGTATATGCTAGGGATGTCACCATTTCTATACAGGTGGCTCTAAAGTCAAAAAGGACAAAAATGAAGAGCATTTTAAAACTGATTTCACACGGGGTCTATTTTACTTAATTATTCTCGCCAAATCTGAAAGGCCCATAGTTCTGGCTCCTTCTTCAGATGAAGATACAAGAGCGCCACCATTTTCCAAGCTTATTAAGGTGGAGTTCAGATCTGAGGCCTGACCTTCTAACTGGAGACCCAATACTATTTCTGTAACATGCTTGTTTCTTAAGAGGTTTTTTAAAAAAATAATTTGTTTTATTTTGAAATACCAAATAGACACAAAACAAAGCTGCATGAGGCCCCTGCACCCACAACTGTTTTAGACTTACCAACGTCTTATCTCATCTTTCACTGAGCTATTCTAAAGAAAGCTTGCCATCTTGCCATTTACCCACACATGTCTGGAAAAGCAGCAACACTTTCTCATATAGTAATCACCAAATATTAGTAATCCTTCAGTCCCTTCTGGCATGCAGTTACGATAAATAACTAACACAGTTTAGCTGAGGTTAAAAGCTTAGCACCTGACCTCAGATTTATCTACATCCTTGTTCATTCGATTAAAATATGAAAATGCAAATATAGTACAAAGTGACACTGTGGTGGTGGCACAGACCTTCAATCTTAGCACTCCAGAGGCACAGGTAGATCTCTGTGAGTTCGAGGACAGCCAGGGTAACACTGTCTCAAAAAAAGACCCAGTAACCAATGTATATATATGGATTTAACAAGTCCAGTCATACTACAAAAGAAAGTCATTAAATACCAGAAATACCTATATACAAAGATGGCAATTACCATGCTATTATAACAGCAAAGGAAGAGAATGCAGATGAATATAGCAAACACTAGGTAATATTAAGAGGACCTGGGAGTAGGAACAACAGGAGCTCTAAAAGACACAGCTAACAATCAGCAAGGACCCTTGTCAGCCATTATATTGGTTTGTATGGCTAATTTACTTAATCCTCATATAGTCTTTATAGAATTATTAATGTTCTCAGTCATGGATGTCAGCTCAGTGGTAGAGTGATTGCCTGATTGTAAGTTCTGAGTTCAATCCCTAATACTGCAGCAAAAGAAAAAGAAACTGGGCACAGAAATGCTACAGTCATTTGTCCAAGGCCAAACAAGGTAGAGGTCTAAGAGTTATGAAGCTCATGTCTTCATTTTTTTTTCCCCTCACGACATGGCTTTTCTGTGTAGCCCTGGCTGTCCTGGAACTCACTCTGTAGACCAGGCTGGCCTCAAACTCAGACATCTGCCTGCCTCTGCCTCCCAAGTGCTGGGATTAAAAGCATGTGCCACCATTGCCCAGCAAGTCTTCATTCTTTTAAAAACATGGTATTTCTTCTATCATATCATAGAGCTATTTGATAACGCCACTTGGTAAGATGCTAAGTCATCTAAAATGGCATATATCAAAGTGATTCATAACTGTTTAAATTACATATTGTAACATATTAATCAAATGGCAAACTTTGAGACAGAGAATATAGTCATTTGAAAATAGCTAAGACATCATGCAGGACTTTGCAAAGCTAAATGTATTATCATGATAAAAGAAGCCATTTCCTAAAATGCTTCTTGAAAGTAACACCAGCACTGAGATCACACTCTGTGTAGTACCAACAGCAGAGACTACACTAACACCCACGGTTGCTTTGTGGCCTTTCAAAAACAGGGCACTGCACTGGAAGATGTCTCCCAAGTCTGCTTACCTGACTAACACGTCCTCACCCGTCAGCTCTTTTAGGAGCTGGGTCACCAGTCCACTTGTGGTACAGTAGTTTAAAGATTCTGACGACACAGAAGAAATATCTATAATTAGCTGAGAGAACAGAAAGAAAAAAGGTCAAAACAGGTCCAATCTGTTAGATCTCATTTTAAACTAAATGCAGAACTATATATGTACTATGTAACTGAATTCTTAATTCTTTCATGATTTGTTTCTAGGAAAACTTCATTGAACATAAAACAAATTACTTTTGTAAAAAAGTATTCCATTTCATCTAGGTATATATGTACCTTCCACCAAGAAAGCATTTATCAGGGCATGAGGCTGACATTAGCAACAAACATAAAAATGATACACACACACACAGAGAGAGAGAGAGAGAGAGAGAGAGAGAGAGAGAGAGAGAGAGAGAGAGAAGTAGAACGTTCCTAATGTGTACAAGGCCTGTATCTAAGAACCATGAAATAAAATTGTATCTATGTATCTGTTTGTCACATGTTCATTTGACAAGCATGTTCTGAATGCTTAATGAAAGACATAGGATACTGAAATATTTAACAGAAGTGGCAGAATCAGGGATTTTTGGTTTTTACATCTTCATTGAATTATTTACTTTGTGGAGGGGAGTATATGTGTGAGGGAGATGGGCTCAAAAGACAGCCTGTGGGAGTTGGATCTCTCTCCCCTAGTCATAGGCTTGGCAGCAAGTGCCTCTACTCACCATGCCATTCCATTGGCCCAAAGATCATTTATATATGCTACAAACATCATGCTGTACATGACCAATGCATGCAATTTAATGTATCAAAATATAAATTTGGAAGTCGGGTGTGGTGGCACATGCCTTTAATCCCAGCACTCGGGAGGGAGAGGCAGGCGGATTTCTGAG
>NC_034592.1:22152687-22163458 GCF_900095145.1 Mus pahari
CTCAGTGGGTAAGAGCACCCAACTGCTCTTCCAAAGGTCCAGAGTTCAAATCCCAGCAACCACATGGTGGCTCACAACCATCCTTAACAAGATCTAACTCCCTCTTCTGGGGTGTCTGAGGACAGCTACAGTGTACTTACATATAATAAATAAATAAATCTTTAAAAAAAAAAAGAATAAAGTCTGCCTGAGCACGATGTGCCGCAGCGATGGGATTTATTTCACTCTCTCGGTCTTCAACAAACAAGCCTAGTAAGGAGCACTGAACCAAGAACAAAGAGACAAGGGAACCAGAGCATGCAAAGTCAGAGTCCCCAGGTAAGTGCGGGGAGGGAATTAGGTTACATGTGGCTTCATTTTTAGATATGCTTCTTATTTATGTGTGTGGACAGGGTCAAATACTTCTTCCATCTTCAGCAGCAAGATTAACAACATATAAGATTATTGTATTACTTAGTAGCTCTGGGGCTAAGATAATCGGTTATTAAAGTGCATACATGCACGCATGGGGACTCATGTTAAAAACGCCAGGTGTAGTAGCATGCAGTGGTAATCCCAGTGCTGGGTAGGTCCCTGGCGCTCACCAGCCAGGTAGGTTAGTGTAATCAGTGGATTCCAGGCCTTAAAGAACAAGGCAGACCCGAGGAATGAGACTGACTTCTGGGCTCGACATGCACATATCTACACACCAAGTGTAAACACATGAAGGTGTAAACACCACACTGGAAGTATGTTTAAGGCTGTCTCACATGAGGCCATGAACACATTGTAAGCACCATGTCGTAGCATACAGGATCCAACAGACCATCTATTCACTGAATGTGTGTGTGAGTCCCCTGGCTTCCTCTGTAGATGCACGCCACTGTTTTGGAGACACTGGAAGTGTGCTGTTACTCTTACCTCATAGACCCTGTACCGAACAACGTCGTTTGTTTTCATTACATTTTTCAAATCATCCAGCAGATTACTTTCAAATAGAGCTTCCAGTCCAGCCTGGGTTAGTGATATTCTCGACAGGGATTTAATAGCCTTACACAGAAAGAAAATATTTGTCACAAAGTACAGAAGATTTCTATCTGTTTCCTGAGCCTGATGTCAAAATTAGTACATAAAATACCCCAATCCGATAGGTATTCCCATTTTTGCTACTGTTATTTATTTATAACTGGAAAACACTAAACAACCAAATATAAGCGTGACAGATGACACAGACATGTGTCTTAGGAGCTCACTGCTGTTTCCGACACCACTTACACAAGGCTGAAGGTTCATTTCCACCTTAACCCTACAAACCACGCACCAAGCGTCTCCACTGACTTTAGGACACCAACGTCTGCACAGTGGGCGGAGGGCTCTAGTGAACTCACCGCTTTAGCAACAGATAAATTCTCTCCACCAATGCAATAAACAATCTGTTTCAACAGTTCAGCATTATTCAGAATCTCAGTAACAGCTTCTGAATTTTCAACAATTCTTCCAATCTGGGGGAAAAAAAAGCAGAGACACTCTTCCCAAATAGAACACACAAACAAAGGATACTTGTATTTTTTACTGTGTAATTATTACAAGTAGTTATTACAGCTATCACACAAATTATTACAACTTCACTAAAGCCAAACACACACAGGGTATAGTCAAGCTTTTAAGTGGAAAGGAACAATAAACAGTGGGTAAAGAGTGGACAGGTGAGGCAAACCAGCATGTCGATTTTTAGTTGTACAAATCTTGGATAAATTACCTTGCTTGAATTTTTTTTATTAGAAAAATAAGAATACAATTTTTAATTCTAAGGCAGTAAGAAGATTAAATGGATGAGGCAAAGTACCTGCTACAATGCTACAGTCTCTGGCATATATTCGGGAATGAGTAAATACCACTCTCCCACCCACCCCAAACTGAATACACAGATTAGAGAGGAAAAGGGAAAGCTGCAGACTGTCTAGCAGCGCATCACACAAATGCTATGATGACTGGCTGACAGGATGAGAGCCACTATTATAATGTGTTGGCTTTGCGAAGTTTACACTTGGTTCAAGCTTCTCCAATACAACATAATATAGCAAAGTAACTTCTAAACACTGAAAACCCAGTTTTTACAGTCTAGGAGCTCCTTACAGGTTGATCTCGTGAACTCGCACAGCAGTGGCAGCACACCTGGCGCGTCCAAGGGCTTCAGTGAGTGACTTAAATGTTTCTGCATTTACCACTACAATTCCATACCTGGGACAGAGTGAGGGTTTTTACAGAGTCATCAGGATGAGTCAGTCCCCTCTGCAGGTCAAGCCTGAGGTTCCTGGCCAAGTGAATTGGCTCCACAGCTTGGAGCAACCTCTCCAGAATGGACACACACAAAGCAGTCTGTTCCCTAAAGGAGACAGCACAGATCTCATTCATATCATGTCAGACTGGAGAGAACAACCTAACACCTAAAGAGACAATTTCTCCTGAAGATTTTCTTCAAAGAAGCAGATTCTAGTCACTTATTAGGCATTTCGTGTATATCTGCACTAAATTCTTTGCAATGCCTGTGCTGGGGCTACAGAGACAGATAGGACATACTGTCTAGCCTCAGAAAGGTCACTCTAATAGAAGACATGCACACAATAAGATAGACAAAGTAGAGATGTATGCTATAAGCTAGGGATAGAAGCTGTAGCAGATTAAAAGTAAGTTTGCAAGGTATGGGTAAGGCTTCCAGAAGCAATAACGCGGGACTAAGTTTTCGGGAAGACCCAGGAATGAATGGTTTAGGAAGGTGTTTCAAGCAGAGGAAGGTGCAGCACACAAGAACACACAGAGAAGTCAGATGCTGCACTAATGCTGCACTAATACTGCATGTATTGGAGCACGTCATGGCTGTGCTCAAAGCTGGGGAAGGTAGAGATGGCAGAGGGTAAGATGAGGGGCAAGAAACAAAACTAAGAGGTTTTTATGCCATCCGCGGCTTTTCCAGAGAAGCAATGCCCAGTGATGCAGCGGCTTTAAGCAGAGAACAGACACAAGGACAGCTAGCTTACAGCTATCTCTTGGGGCTGAGGTGGGACTCAGAGGTGGAACACACACATACACATACCATGTACAAAGTCCTGGGCCAACCCCTAAGGCCAAGGTGACAGAAAGAACAAAAGAAGGCACGAAGAAGGAAGAGGAGAGGCCGCTCTGCAGCATGACAGAGAGGCTGTCCCAGTAGAAAGCAGCTGATGGATGTGGAGGCGATGAAGGAGCAAATCAGAGCAGCAGCAAAGGTGGAGAAGAGGGGACACTTGAAAGGTAAACCAATCCGAACTTGACGACTTGCTGTAGGTATGGATCTTGTTCCTGAACAATTTACTTGCCTCTTAATAGACAATATAAATAAATGGGTTAATTTATGTCTGATGCCAGGACAGAATTAAACTGGCCTAACTTTCCAAGACTGCAATATGAATACAAAACAAAAGCCTTACACATGAGCACACTTGAGCTGGGAGATGCTCAGTGGGTAAAGCACCTGCCATGTAAGTGAGAAGCTGAGTTGGGATTCCCAGATTCCCTAGAGAGACTGGAAGGCTCAGTGAAAAGGCTCACAAAGCCAGCCTGACGACTTGCAGAACCCACAGGAAACACTGCATTATAGTATTATGCACCTGACAGTAGAATCGCAGGATGCTTACAGGCCCAGCTAGCTTGGAGCAGAGGTTCTCAACCTGTGGGTCACAGCCTCTTTGTGGAGTGGACTGACCCTTTTACAAGGGGTCATTTAAGACAACCAGAACACAGATATTTACTACAATTCACAACAGTAGCAAAATTACAGTTATGAAGTAGCAACAAAAATAATTTTATGGTTGGTGGTCACCACAACACAAAGAACTGTATCTAAGAGTTGTAGCATTAGGATGGTTGAGAGCCACTGGCCAGGAGTCTGATGGGTGGTTAGAGGGGTAGGAAGTGGGGGGGGGGGGAAGGGGAAAAAATAAACAACAAAAAGACCCCCATAGGTCCTGCCTCAACAAATTGGAAGATGAGACTAGCTAGATTCCCTGAAGTTGTTCCCACACATGCACTCCAGTGAGCACACACATGCTTGTTCTCTCTCTCTAAAAGAATTTTTAAAAGCAGTGATGGTTTAAAGTGTATTGTGTACAAACTGTCGCAGGTCCTATGTGATCCTTAACTGCCAAACAAGCTAAAGGTAGTAAAAGTCAGTCACTCTTGCTGGACTTCTATGGTTCGTATCAGTGATCTTAGGTGCTAAATTTCCCTCATTCAAGGCGTCAAGATCGCAGATTTACAGCAACAAAACTAGAACCTGAATCAACACAACCTCTTATGTGGTCTAGCCAAGGTAACAGTAGTGTACTGTGGAGACTACAATTCTATCAGAGAAGAATCACTCCAACAAATTGCAACCACCATATATAGTACATATCTAGCTCTAAATGCTCATTCAAATTGCTTCCTAGCATACCACCCCAGGTCGCAGCAAGCTGTCTTTTCCATTTACTTTATTCCCAAACTTCCCAACTTTGGTTCCTGTTGCCAACCTGCAGTATGATTTTTCTAAGTCTTTTCACCTTCAATATGAAAAGTCGGCTAGGGAGGAGCCCTAGGAGATAGCCTGAGCTACACACAGAGCTTGAGACCAGCTCTAGGTAGCAAGATCCTATCGCAAAACAAACAAACAACAAAAACTGGACCCAGTAAGTACCCTCTTTGTAGGCTGTAGGCCTCATCTTGTATTTAGCATGTATTTCCTGTCCTGTGCTTCAGGGCAAATGCAGAGAGGAACAAATGTGGTTCTCGTCTTCACAAATCATATAAACCACAAACACACACACACAGAACTCTAACAAGGGAAAGGTGTCCAGAATTATAAACAGAAAAATGATGTCATTATGGTGTCACTTGCAGCTGGAGAAAGACTTTTTGGGGAGATGGCACATCGGCTGGTCCCCAGTCAGTAGAACTGGTGTGAGAGGAGTTCAGAAAGTGCAAGTCACGCTCCAGGAACGTTAGTGGTGTTAACAGGGTGGTGGAACAGATGCGCTCAGTGGAGTAAATGAAGGCGTCTAGCCTGGAAAAGCAGACTGAAAAGCTACCAGGAAGGGTGCAAATACCAAACTACACAACCATGATTTCACACAAGCTAAGCCAACTGACCTGAGACATTAGTTCTGGTTGCAGGGTGAGGGTTAGTCAGAAAAGGAAAATAACCATTAAAATACTGATTGTTAAAACCAACTCAGCAGATGTAGCAGGAGGAAGAGACGTGGCAGAAGAGAAGAGAGCACACTGAAAGCATTCAGTGTTGCCTGACTGGAGTTCACTATCTTTTCAAATTAAAACTCAAATATAAAAAGCACATTAAATGATCAAGTTACCAAATACAAGACGTTTCTAATTTAATGCTATAGACGCATATTAATCAATCCTAACATTTTAACTCCACTTGCAACATTAATAATTTCTACATATAATCCTGGGCCATGCAGTTTAGTCTCACTTGTAAGGGGTATATAGTGGATTAATTTACACATAAGCTTCACAATTTTCCTTTTTTTCACATTCAACACTTTCATACTCACACTGATCGGCCGCGCAACGTTACGCAGCAATAATCTATGTCCTTAATGATTTATTAATATGGCTGTTCCTACTTTAAAGTTTTGCTGTCTCACAAATCTGTTATTCCGTACATCTTAATTCCAGTGGACAAGCATTCACTGGATACTGGCATTAAAAGGCGTGCGACGGATCCCGCCACAGTACCAGCAGCAGATCCCTTCGGAAGAGGAGAACCGTCAAGACCCGGGTAACACACAGTTGTGCATGCCCTGCAGTTGGGACAACCTTGACTTTTCTCCGAAAGACCCTTGCAGCCATCCCGACCCGCCCAAGCCCCGTGCTTCTCTCACCGATTGTTCTGGTTAAGCAAGGAGAACAGCGGGCGGAGGCGAAGCTCCGCCGCCTGCTCGCGAAGCTCGTGCAGCGGCACAGCCTGCACCACCGACTGCAGCGCACGAAGCTCCTCCAGCGGCGCCTCCAGCCGCGCCACCTCCCGCAGGAGCGACACAGCCTGCGCCGCCATCTTCCTGGCGCCTGTCTGCCCGCCCACCTACCAGGGTCCCAGAGCGCCTCTCTGAATCTCGCGAGACCTTACGGAGCGTAGCCTCCCCCCGCAGATCTGTCAAGTCTCGCGAGATCCTTCCTCAGCGCGGTCCCCGCCCTTTTTTTTTTCTTTGAGACCCGGAGTCTTGCGCTTGCCGGGCTTGCGGCGGCCGGGGTAGCCGTGAGGAGGAGATCGCGCGGGGGATCAAGGGGCTTTGTGCACGCTCTCCGCCGTGACGGAACCGGGATGAGGGAACCCGAATCCGAGTTCAGGTGGCCATCAAGATGAGGCACACGGTCCCCGAACACTTGGACACCGGCGTGCATAACTTGGACGTGGGGCGCCGGTTTGACGGTCAGCCAATGGAAGGCCTGACTCAGAGACGTTTGGGGCCGAGGTGCCGGAAGCTTCCGGCATCTTCGGGAGTCTGCGCGTGACGTAGACACCCGAAGGGCAGACACAGCAGTCAGTGAAACACGGGATTGTTGGAAACACGGGATTGTTGGAGAAGAACCATTACAAGCTGGTTGACAACCGTTTCAAGCCTTGGAATGTCTGGTCAGAGATGTAGACCTCATTTGGTCCCCTGTGCCAAGGAGATGAGTCTGTTTTGGAACGCATGGCTTCCTGTACTTTTACGGAAAGAGACAAAGATACAGAAAGTGTGTGTGTGTGTGCGCGCGCGCGCGTGTGTCAGGGACTCAGGTGACAAAAATAAAACTCTGCGACTTTACAAAGACTCTAATCCCACTCGTCTTTTGGAAAAGGTTAAACTACCCTTGTCCCCATTTTATGTCATGCACACGGAGAAGTGTCACTAACCGTTGCCTTCTCTTTTCGTTACTTCTCGATTATTGTACCCTTGAAGCCTAGAAGCTAATTGGCAGAGAAAGCTCTTGAATTAAAGGTGCTGGTGATTCTGAACAGAAGTCCCAGGCATTCAGACTCCCCCTCAGCCCCCCAAACACCCAGGGGCTTGTTTTCTGTAGCCCTTGGATCATAGTATTTTCGAGACATTCAGGAATTAGTTTATTAAGAAGACATTTGACTACTTTGCTCACTGTGTTGAAAAAGAAAACTCACCTCACTTAAGTAACACAGCAGCCTTATACTACTTTTAGTAGTTATAAAAGAAATAATAATAATTAAAAAAATGACACATAGCCAGCCATTCTTAAAGCTTGGGAGAAACTTAGGAGTATGTTGTGAGAGGCCTCACAGGTTTCCCTAGAGCTGATAAGATTTAAAAAGAATGGAGAATTGATTTGGTTAAAAATAATATTGGGAAAAGTGAGCTAAGAGTCTATATCCATAGGCAAGAAGACCGACCCCTGCAACCACAGATTGAAGATGCTTCTAAGCAAAGTGGATGTTGCCCATGCTAGGCCTCAGCCCTCACTGGTCGCAATCGCCATGGATCCTGGCCTGAGATGCCTCAGCAGGTAGAGGCACTTGCTGTCAAGCTGAAGACCTGAGTCCCATTCTTTATGGTATAAGGAGAGAGCTGACTTGTACACATTGTCTTCTGAATGGCACACTTGGCACATAGTCTAAGTGCCACATACCACATACCACAACACATGTGGAGGTCAGAGGGCAACTTGCTCTCTTTCCATCATTTGGGTTCTGAGATTGAACTTAATTCTTCAGGTTTGGTGACAAGCACCTTTACCTAATGAGCCATGTCTCTGGATCAAACTCACCAGGCTAAGTGTCTATTTTGTTGAACTAAAACACACACTCACACTCTCTCATACACACACACCAGAATAATCTAGATACAAAACAGTTCCATAACCAGTTTATGCTGTGTCTCTTTCCCTGTGTCTGGAGTTGCGATCATTGTCAAATTAGGGTATGTCACATCGAAGAGCTAAATTAAAAATTTGGAAATCAGCCGGGAAATCAGTGGTGGTGCATGCCTTTAATCCCAGCACTTGGGAAGCAGAGGCAGGTGGATTTCTGAGTTTGAGGCCAGCCTGGTCTACAGAGTGAGTTCCAGGACAGCCAAGGCTATACAGAGAAACCCTGTCTTGAAAAAAAAAAAAAAAAGAAAGAAAAAGAAAAAGAAAAAGAAAAAAAGGGAATCTTTGAGCCAATGCAGTATAGCTTAGCAGGCAAGTGCTAAGTTCAGTTCCTTGGACAAAACTACATGGTTTTTGAGAGAACAGACTTAATGCAAAGTGTCTTTGACTGCTATAGGTGCAACATGGCACATTGCCAGAACCACACAGATACACTAAATAAATAAATGGGGGCTGGAGAGATGGCTCAGTGGTTAAGAGCACTGACTGCTTGAGTTCAATTCCCAGCAACCACATTGTGGCTCACAACCATCCATAATGGTATCTGACGCCCTCTTCTGGTGCATCTGAAGATAGCTACAATGTACTTGGATATAATAATAAACAAATCTTTAAAAATAAATAAATAAATAAATGGACAAAATATAGTAACTTTCTTTATAAAAAAATCCAAAGAACTAAAAATATATAGAATCCAAAGAGTATATATTTTTAGATGATTTTACTTTTATGTGTGTGAGTGTTTGCCTGAACGTATGTCTGGTGCCTATGGAGGTGTTGGATCCCCTAGAACAGTTATGGCTGACTGTGAGCTGACATGTGGATTCCAGGAACTGAACCTGTGTCCTCTGAAGAACAACAATTGTTCTTAAGTACTGAGCCATTTCTCCAAGCACAGAATAAAATAGTTTTCAAAAAGTTAGCAACTCTAGCAATGGAGGATTCTGCATTCCTGAAGGACAATACTCAGCTGCTGGCTTCCTGCTTTTCCAGTTTGTGGCAGACCCCCCCATTGGGATGCTTCTAAGTGTGTATGATGTGTGTTAAAAGATGATATTGGGCTGAATTCTAGGAAAGGCGTCCCAGAGCAACTGGTCTGGGAAGAGAGAAATGAGTTCACTGGGGTACAGGTTCTCTCTCTCTCTCTCTCTCTCTCTCTCTCTCTCTCTCTCTCTCTCTCTGTGTGTGTGTGTGTGTGTGTGTGTTGAGGGGTGGTTCGAGATGGGGTTTCTCTGTGTTGTTACTGGAACTTGCTTGGCAGATCTGGCTGGCTTCAAACTCACAGAGATCCACCTGCCTCTGCCTCTGGCACACTAGAACTGTAGGCTTTATGGCCAGAAAGGCAGTTCGATGAGTGTGTGCGACTCAGTTGTCGGTGTTTGTGGGTGGCTTTGGCCTGTTTACAGAAGGATTTTATCTGTGTGTTCAGGCTTTGTGAGCTGGGGTTTCAGAAGGTTTTGTTTCCTAAGAAAGGCTTTGTCTACCTATGTGGCTTGTTTACATGAATAGGAAGGAAAAGTAGCATTAGTTTTTGTAAGAACAGTAGCTCTGAAAAGTAAGCTCAGGAGAGGTGTAACTAGTGGGCGGTAAAACCAAACAGACAGAAAGCGGCTTTCTTTCCTGCCTGCTGGCAGTCCGCTGGCCAGCCCCGCTGGGAGGGGCAGAGCTGGATAGTGTCCTGGAAAAAGGTGTGTGCAGGGGGGCGGGGAGGTTGCCGCTTAGGCTTCAGTGCCCGCCTCCCAGCCCGCACCCTACCTGAGGTTGTAGTTCACGGTTGCTGCCTAGGGCTAAATCCCCACCACCACCATGGACAGACCGGAATCACGGTGCCCTCCACCGGGCTCCCTCAGGCTCGTCCTTACATGCCTCCTGGTGAGTGCCCGGGTTGATTGTACCGTCCTCCTTGCCCGCCTGAAGCTTTTGCCTGGGGACTGAGGGAAAAGAACCGAAGGAAAGGTATTTTCTCTTCGCTGCTCTCGGGGTCTGTAGTGTGGGCAGGTTTGTGGGAGAACAGTTGAGATTCTTGGAAGTCCTTCCCGTCCAGGAGGCCGTCCAGTGTTAGTAGCACCCTCTCACACCTGCCGTGGGGGATAAGTGGGGCTGTGCTCTACGCGGGGAGAGTGCTTGCGGTGCAGTCTCCTAAGCCCTGTTTATAAGGTCTTTGCCTATTGCAGTTACCCCTGCTTTCCGCAGGCTGCTATCTCATCTCCGAAATGTCCGAGATAGCGAGATAGCGAAGGTAGCATAGTAGCTGCCAATGGTTATGAGGGCAGGACTGTAAAAAGCTGCTGTAAATCTATTTGAGGATTTTTTTTTTAAGTTCTGGATTTGTAGCCAGAAAAAGGTATAAGCTGAAAGTTGTGTTAATCTCAAGGGTTTTACAGATTCCTTAATGCTAGGTTGGTGAAAATGTAATACACAGGATTAGGTGCGGCTTCCTCTGCCTCATCCTGGATTTGTGACTCATTTCTTTTCTTTTCTTTTTTCTTTTTTCTTTTTCTTTTTTTTTCTTTTTCTTTTTCTTTTTTTTTTTTTTTTTTTTTGTGACTCATTTCTTAAAGGCCACCGTAAATACTCTAGGACAGAGAGAAAGGAGCCCACATGGTTGGTCTGTAATCCCAGCATAGGCTGAGGCAACAAAATCCCTGCGAGTTCGAGGCTCACCTGGTCTACATAATGAGTTCAGGCTATCCAAGGGTACTTAGCAAGATTGTCAAAAAAAGCAAAATAGAAAGAAAGAAAGGAAAAATGGGATAATGACTGGACCAAGTAAGAAATAACTGAACAGATACATATAATATTTTATATAAATATAAAATTAGAAAAGATATATAGCAAAGATAAAAGATATAAAGTATCTTTTTTTTTTTTTTTT
>NC_034592.1:22163663-22165871 GCF_900095145.1 Mus pahari
CCTGGCTGTCCTGGAACTCACTCTGTAGACCAGGCTGGCCTCGAACTCAGAAATTCACCTGCCTCTGCCTCCCAAGTGCTGGGATTAAAGGTGTGTGCCACCACGCCCGGCTCATAAAGTATCTTTAAAACTATAATGTGAAGACATTTCTTTAAAACTAAGTTTGGGGAGGTGGCTTAGTCAGCGAGGAGCTAGCCATGAGCATCATTCAGATTCCCCAGTAGCTATGTGAAGAAGAGCCAGGCACAGCAGCACACATCTGTAACCTCAGCACTAGGGATGCTGGGGATTGCAGGGCAGTAGACCCCTGGAGTTCACTGACTAGCCAGCCTAGCCGAGCCAGTGTGCTCTAGGGTCAGTGAGAGACCCCATCTCAAAACATAAAATGACCCTAGACAAAGAACTACAGGCAGCTAAGGAAGTCTGAGAGCAGAGGCAGTCTTCCTCAGGGATGAGCTCCCTAACTGGGTATCTAGCACCATATGGCCAGCCCTAAAATATCACACACACACTCTCACACACACGTGCACATGCACAACACTAGATAGATTGAGCAGGTTGTCTACATATGTATATATATATATATATATATATATATATATATATATATATATGCATACACACATGTAACACTAAGTAGATACAACAGGTTGTATTTGTATATGTGTTTATATATATGCAATAGTAACAAAGAAAGGGAGAGAAAGTGGGAGGGGTGGTGGGTGAAAGAGAAGAGAGAATGACATAATCATATTTTAATTTCAGAAGAATATTTTTTATAAAGGTGGAAAGCAACTGAGGAAGACACCCAACACTGACCTCTCAACATGTCTTCTCAAGCACATGTACACACACAACACACAAACTATAGTTGCATCCCTTCCCATTAAAGTGAGTGTTTGGTGTGGCAGTGACAGTAGGGAGAGCAACTACCTTCTGCTACAGTGTTTGTTTTCTGTCAGGGATCCATGCTGACCTTTTATGCTTATGATACTTTGTTAATGTGCTGTGGTACTGTCAATACACAAGAGACTAGGAATGACAACTTCCTGTCCAACAGGGGAGGTGGGAGCGACCACAGTGACAGCAGTTCTGACCCTGCTTGCTAGTGGAGGAGAGCATCTCCTCCCCTGTCCTGAGTCAAAATAGTCCCCAGACACTACTCAGTCTCCTGGAGGACAGAGGTCACTCTGGCTTGAGTTTCTGTACCGCGGCCTCAGGTTACTTTGAGTGGAGAATTGTCTTAGATAGTGTTGGACAGTCTCTTGCCTCTTAGTTTTTGGGCTGTGAGCTCATCTCAGGCTTCCAGGGCTGACTGAAATGCCCCAGATCTTCCTGGCCATTTCAGCTGAGGAATAGACTGAGGGCACCTCTTTCCTTTCCAGTAATGTCAGCTTTCTTGCTCTGTGTCTGTGGGTCAATGACAAGTGTTCCTTTTGCTTACAGTTGTGCTCAAGCCTCATGTTAGGGAACTTGAACTTGGGAACCCATTCTAAGCCCCAGATGCCACTGAGATGTCAATTAAAACAGCCAGGGAAAGTCAGAAAAAGAAGATTGATCTGGTACAGCCTCACTGGGAAGAGGAATGAAGAGACCCTGTGATCCCCACCAAACCTGTCCTCTTTGTGAATCGAGAGTTAAAGAACCAGGGATCAGGACATCTAGGCTGTAAAGGTCAGGGTTACTTGCCATCACTGACCCATCATCATCTAGTGTCCAGGCTCCACCCAGGTGGTCCAGCAAACCAGTAGGTGCAATCTATTTCTGAGAGTCAAGTTCCCTCTCTTGCCAGCGTCAAGTACAACCTCTTTCTTCTCTTAGCATGAGGATCCATTGTTTCAATCATCTAATGGTCAGATTGAGGGGCACACATCTCTTTAGTGTATGTGTATTGCAGCCAGCCCAGAAACACTTACAGTGGGTGGTTCCCAAGCCCTACCTACCTCACCAAGCTAGCTAATCTTGGCTCCACTTACTTGCATACTGCCAGCCCATTTTACTAGCCTGCAAGTATTTATTGAGAGCCTGCCATGTACCAAGAGCTAGGTCAGGGCGGAGGCCATAAAGCACAGCCCTTCTTTTATTGTGTTAGTGTTTGCAGATTGTACTTCTCTCTCTCTTTTTTTTTTTCCGAGACAGGGTTTCTCTGTGTAGCCCTGGCTGTCCTGGAACTCACTTTGTAGACCAGGCTGGCCTCGAACTCAGAAA
>NC_034592.1:22166013-22176632 GCF_900095145.1 Mus pahari
CTTCAGACACTCCAGAAGAGGGAGTCAGATCTCGTTACGGATGGTTGTGAGCCACCATGTGGTTGCTGGGATTTGAACTCAGGACCTTCAGAAGAGCAATCAGGTGCTCTTACCCACTGAGCCATCTCTCCAGCCCCAGATTGTACCTCTTATCAGAACCCTAGCAACTCTGAGTCAGGCAGCATGAGTGTCCTCATCGCCAGGTCCTCACTGAGGCTGATAGAAGGGAAGGAAGTAACTCGTTCTTTGTCAGAAGTCACAAGCTGTTAGCAAGAGTGGCGTGACAGTTCAAATCCCCCTGCCCTCTAGTGCTTTGAATTTCTTCCTATAACCAAATGATTTCCATGAAAGAATCAACAGTGATAGCTTTCTTGAAAAGACTGGCTCTATTCTGCTACAGGGTCAGTTTAGAAGTGTAGGAGACTGTCTCGAAGTGGAGGTACTCATGGAAGTACCAGGACATAAGAAGATTTCAGCCAGAGTGTTAAAAACATTGCACAGTGTGCTGGAGAGATGGCTCAATGGCTAGGAGCACTGGCTGCTCTTGCAGCAATAGAAACCATTAGAAAGAAAAGGATGAGTAAAGGAGCTAACTTAACTTAAAGTTCAGGACAGAGCAGGAGTGAGAAAGTGATACTTGTTAAATAGGTTGGCCCTCAGGAGAAACCTGGACTTAGCTGCCTGGGTATTAGGAAAGGCGCCTCAAGGGCAAGACCTTGCCCTTGGAAAGCTCCATTGCAAATTCGCTGGAAGAGAGGATGCTTAAACAGAGAGTACCTCTAGAATGGCCTTCTGGAACTGGCTGTCCAGGGTAGAGGCTTTCCAGGTGTAACCACAAAGGTACACAGAGAGCACTGCATCTGTGGTCTACGTGGGACAGGCTACACCTGAGCTGGCAGCAGAACACGTGATACTGCTATTATGGGTACAAGAAGTGCAAGTTACGGGATCGTGGAGACCTGCACAGAGGAAACATGTTGTCCGGGTCTGATTCCATGGATGGGTCTCCTGACTGGGCTGACTACAAAGCTGTGAAGCCTTAGTTGCAGTGGTGACTGCAGGATACTGGGGATGCCAGAAATATGGGGCACTCACTGAGGAAAGCTGTTCATGCTGGTGGGACTGACCCAAGACAGACCACACACGGCACATTAGATAGAGGTGGAGCTGGGGCTGAGTCCACTGAAACACCAAAGCCATCCCTGCTGGACCTGTGTCTGTCTGTCCTGCTGGACCTGTGTCCTGCTGGGTTCTGGTGGTGCTTTGACTCAGTTCTCCATGGTAGTCCTCATTCTTTTGGGAATGAGAACGTTCATACTAGGGAATTGTATACAATTCTTTTAAGGTACAGGGGCTCACAGCCAGGACATTGCCTTGAGTCTCCTGACACTGAATTTCTGAGTAGTGTTGGAACCATAAGACTACGAGGATTTCTCAAGATAGACTGAATAGATTTGCACCATGAGCTAGCCATGAATCTACGAGGCCAGGTAGAGAATGTTCTGGGTTGAATATGAAATGTCCTGGGTAGACTCACGGGTCTGAGTACTTGTTTCCCAGCGGATGGTGTGGCTTTGGACATTGTGAGGTTTTAAGGTAGTGGCTGTTAAGTGGAGGAAGATGGATGCTGGGAACGTGTGGTTTAGGGCCTGGCCGGCCTCTGGCTGGCCTCTGCTTCTTGGGAAGGTAAAATGTGAGTAACTGCCTCACACCACAGCACTGCTATTTGCCCTGCCTTCCTCGGTCTCTCAAACTGTAAGCCAAGGTGCTTCTTATCGTGACAATGAGAAAAGTAACTGATACAGAAAGTATCTTCTCATTCAAACCTGTCTGCACCCCACCCCCATGTCGTCTTCTTGGTCCTTCTAATCATCCGTCCTGGTAGCATGTATTGCATAATTTTAAAGCTGGTATGTATGTATCTAAGCTGTGCACAGCACCTGGAAAAGATAAATGAATGCAAGTGAAATTATTCACTAAAACATTGGGAGAGATAAGTGCTTACCATTCAAAATAATCTTCCCAGTATGCTCATTGTTCAGTGAATGACAGCTACAGTTCCCTGTAGTGACCGTTTTGTGCAATCAAACTGGATTTGAAACCACCCAGACTTGAGCTCAAATTCTGCCTTCAACAAAAGCTAGAATTTTGAGCAGGTTTTTTGCTTCATTAATTTGTGATCCTCCATTCCCCCACCACCACCACCACCACTTTGTTGCAAAGGGAAACATCTGGGCATGAACATTTTGTGTGTGTGTGTTTGTGTGTGTGTGTGTGTGCGCGCGCGCGCGCGTGCGCACATTGCATGTATGTGTGCCAGAAGTCAACCTTGGCGTATCACTCTTCAGGAGCCTCTTGCATTGTTCTTTCTTTATTTAACGTGAATGGGTGTTTGGCTTGCACCACATGTGAGCCCGGTGCCTTTGAAAGTTAGAAGAGGGTGTCAGCTTCCCTGGAACTTGGGATACAGATGGTTGTGAGCCACCATGTGGGTGCTGAGAATTGAGCCCATGTCCTCTGACAGAGCATGCGTTGCTCCTAACCTTGTTTTTTGAGATGAAGTCTCCCATTGGCCTAGAGCATGACCTATGGGGGCCCTGAGTATGCCGGCTGTCCAGTGAGCCTCGGGGACCTGCCTGACTCTGCACCTTCAGTGCTCAGATTGCAAGCATGGCTCGCCAACCCTAACTTTCCCCCGTGGCTTGTGGGGATCTACTTAGGTCTTCAAGCCGCTTGGCAAACACTTGATCAGGCTGAGGTAGCTCCCCATTCCCAGGGACTGAGTGCGCCGAGCAGCAAAGCTGATCTCAGATCTCAGGGATCATTTGTGAATGGGGGTGACAGAACAGTTTGTCTGGTGGAGCCAGGAGTCATTGACGTTGTGTTTTTCTTTTCTACCATGTAGATCCTGACAGCTGTTCTGACGTATCCCGTGCTCAGGACCTTTAGCCTCTGGCTCCACTCCTCCCTCACTGGGAGCTATGTCTCTGGCTCTTATTCCATCGTTTTTGTCAACTGTCCCAATGAGCAAATTGCCAGAGACATCGCCAGGTATAGTGCATATAGGGGCTAGCTACCGGAGTGCTCTCTAGGGGCCACACTGAAACCCTTCTCTTGCTTTTGACAGCCCATTCTGTACAAAGAACTCCATACTTTCTGCTTGGGGTGGCATGAGGAACGCACTGCATGGTCCTGTTCGGACTGACCCTAGGGCTGACCCTCCCATGCCATGAGAGAGAATGTTTAGTAGTTGATGGTTAGAGAAGAACCATGAGACCCACGAGAGAAGTGGCTTGCTCAAGGTAGTAAGAAACTGTGAAGCCTCCCGGGGAGATCCAAATCTCTCAATTGCTGGTCCAACCTCTTTCTCATCCCCATAGCTCAATTAAGGAAGAGGCTGTCCATGAATTGGTTATTTTTCTAGAAATGACTGTGGCGATCTGGGAAGAGCACCACTGGGTTTATAATTACACCATAGTTTCAATGTTGGCTGTGCCAATTCTTTTTATGTGACTTTGGGGTGGAGGACAGGAGTTGCAGGATGCTGGACCTTGGGACCTTGAACATGTTAGGTAAGTACTGAAATGCTGAATTACAAGATGGCATTATGCCAGCTACCTCACAGTGTTGCAGTTACGATTACATGATGTGAAACATGTATAACACACACCCCAGGAGACGAAATAAAGTAGGTGCTCAATAAATGTCTCCCAAACCCCATCTTATCTGTCTATAAATACGTCTCTGAAGAGAGCGCGTGGGACTTTCCCCTTCTCTTGTTTTATTATGGAAGAATCTTGGAGATTAGGGTTACAGTCACAAATGCTTAGCAGAGAGATTGACAAATTGGCTTAGGGTATAACAATGAAAGAAGACGGCAGACAGCAACCTTTGTCCTCCCTGGATGTTGGGAGAAGGAGGAAAGGGAGTGTGTTGACTCAGGAATCATGTGTCACATCTACTCTGTGACATTCAGTTACAGTGACAGAAGAGCAGGTATCACACCCACCCTCAGACCTGCATTTCCTGTAACCTCACACAGAGCCTCTGGGGACACAGAGGAGCAGCCATGAGGAGGCTGCTCTGAGGGTGGCTCGGTGTGCTGTGGGAATGGCTGACCCTGGGTCTGCAAAAGACAGGCCTGGGCTCTGCTGGGCTTTCCTGCCTGAAACGCACCTGCTTGGAGATAGGCAGCAGGGAGTACTCAGCCCAGTTGGACAGATGTGCAAGGTGCTAAGACCCATTTGGAATTGAGGATCCAGATCATCTGTGTTCTTGTGAATATAAAATACCCTGGTATTAAATGTTGGTAACAAAGTCAAGATTTTGTGAATGCCCAGAGGGTCGGACCATGGACCTTATCTGTGACCTCTGTGTGCCTGGCTCTCTTCCTCCTCCTAAAGTCTCTGAGGACCTGAGCTCTGTGGGCATGACTCTGTGGGCTGCAGTGTTTGTGCACCTGCTCTGTCTGAGATGGAGTTCAGCCAGCCTACTGCTCTTCCTTCTCCTCCTCCTTCTCCCTGTCCTCCTCCCCTCCTCTCTCTCCTCCTCTCCCTCCTCCTCTCTTTCCTCTTCTCTCTCCTCCTCCTTCTTCTCCTTTACCTCCTCCTCCTCTTCTTTTTTTTTCTTTCTCTCTTCTCCCTTCCCCCTGCAGTTGCGGTTCTCTCTCTCTCTCTCTCTCTCTCTCTCTCTCTCTCTCTCTCTCTCTCTCCATAAAAAACTCCATGGTTTTGAGTACAGATGGCTGTGATCAGAGGCAGGGAAGCTCACATTCCTAAGAGACTGTGAAGGCCATGCAACAGATGGGTCTCTCTCTCTCTCTCTCTCTCTCTCTCTCTCTCTCTCTCTCTCTCTCTCGTGTTTGTATGCCACCAAAAAATGAAAAATTCCAGTTGGGCAATTGAGCAGGCAAGCCTTGATGAGGTTGCGTGAGTGGGTCTGTTTTATGTGTGGCACACTGGTGATTTTCCAAAGCAGCCACAATGGTAGATGGTGATGAGGTGATCCTAACATGGAATTTTAAGTTCAGTACTCTTAGCCTGAGTTCAAGGACAGAGAAAGGAAAATAGCCCTGTAGGCATATTTTTTCTCATCTTCTTTAATAAGCGGTCATCCTCCCCCCTAGTCTACCACCCATCTGAGGTAGTGGAAAAGAAAGGTTATCAGGAGCATGGGGGAAGTGGACCTGCTTAGAAATAGTTCTTTGAGGGTGAGTCCAATCTTCGCTGTCAGGGTATCAGCAGTTCAGTCCATTGCAAACACCAAATATGAATCAGCAGCTACAGTCCAGTCCTGTCAGCAGACACCACATATGAACCAGCAAGGGCTCACTAACCAGCCTGAGGCTGCAGAAACATCAAGAAGCCAGAGGAACCTCACCAGAAGTTCTTTGGCAAGCTTCTCTCTATGGCATCACTGCAAGAGGAGCTCAGCAACACAATGTAAGGAGAACCAATACATGCATAGAATAGCGAGGCATAGGGAGGCGGGGCAAAGCAAACCAGTGCTGGGGCTCACAGTGTCTGAGGGGTCACATTTACATCCCTCCTGAACATCATGCATTCTTTCATGTGTCTGCTCTAGCAAAACACCCTTTCACCTGTGTGCCCCAGCAGAACATCTTTTAACATAACTGACTTTCCAAAGAAACCAGAAGTTTCCACCTCACAGCCATCTCCTTGGAACAGCAGAGGGGAGGAAGGACCCATGAGTAAGACTCAGATACAGTTTTTGTCCTGGGTCCAACCAAGCTCTTGAGGTTGTGGTAAAAAAACCTTTAAAACAGAAAATAACAACAACAAAAACAAAAACAAAAACAAAAAAAAAAAACAAAAAAACCCAAACAAAAACAAAACACCAGAAAACCTTGACAAAAGACTTTCTACTTGCCCAAACCACCACTGAACAATGTGTTTCTGCTTGGAGCTGTATGCGTTCTTTATGGTCGGCCACTTGGGGATCTACATGTCAGCTGGGTGTGTGGCAGGGTTAGGGGTGGCATTATGAAAGGAGCTTTCAGTAGTGAACAAGGTTAGATAGCACCAACTAAGCCAGTCTCTTATCTAGTAAGATAGAGAGGAGAGCTACCTTCTCCGAGCAGGTACACGGGTATGTGTTTTGGGCAGGAAAGCCCAGCAGAGCCTAGGCCTGTCTTCTGCAGGCTCAGGGTCAGCCATTCCCACAGCACACCAAGCCGCCCTCGGAGTGACCTCCTCACGGCTGCTCCTCTGTGTCCCCAGAGGCTCTATGTGTGGTTACAGGATATGCAGGTCTGGGGGTGGGTGTGATACCTGCCCTTCTGTTGCTGTAACTGAATGTCAGAGTAGGTCACTGATTTACAAATAAAGATTTATTTCACCTTATGGCTGTAGAGCGGGGCAGTCAGAAGCATGCTGCTTAGTATCTGGCAGTCCTGCATTAGAACAAGGCACAGGGCATCCCATGGCAGTGGCGAGCACGCTGACTCCCCGTCTCTCTTCCTTACAAAGCCGCTAGCCCCATCATGGGGAGCTCACCCTCATAGCCTCACTAACCACCCTCTAAATGCTGTCTCTAGTCCCCAGCACTCATGACTTTACATGTAAAACACAGTCCGTCCACCCCCATAGCACTCAAGTTTAATTAGCTACAGCACCATTTCAAAAGTCCAAAGTCCGGGGTCTCACCTGAATCAGATTTGGGGGAGACTCAAGGCACGCCAATGCAAGCTGACTTCCCTAGCCTGTGAAATCAAGAGCTCACCTGCAGCCAAAGTATAGTGGGGGAGCAGGCATAGAACAGACATCCCCATCTCCAAAGAGAGAAAGAAGCAAGAAGCAAGGACTAGCTGGTCCCACATGTCTTGGTGTTTCTACTGCCGTGATGAAACACCATGCCCAAAAGCAAGTTGGGGAGGAAAAGGTTTATCCAGCTTACACTTCCACATCACCGTTCACCATTAGTGGGAGTCAGGACAGGAATTGAAACAGGGCAGGAACCTGGAGTTTCTGGAGGCAGAAACTGATGCAGAGGCCATGAAGGAGTGCTACTGGCTTGCTTCCCACGGCTTGCTCAGCCTACATTCTTATAAAACCCAGGACCACCAGCCCAGGGATGGCCCCACCTACAATGGGCTGAGCCCTCCCCCATCAATCACTAATTAAGAAAATGTCCTATAGGCTGGCCCACAGCTCATCTTATGGAGGCATTTTCTCAATAGAGTGTTCCTCCTTTCAGGTGACTATAGCTTATGTCAAGTTCGCATAAAACTAGCCGGAATCCCCAGCATCCAATAGCATTTGAATTCTGAAGGCTCAGGAGAAATTCCTTGATTCTGTGCCCTGCTTCCTGGATACACTTAGGGTAGTGGGTGGACCACAGGCCTTATGCAGTCGCTTGGCTGGGTTCAGTTTAAGCATACTGTGCGTATTTCATGCTGTTAGCTCTACTGTTGTTTAGTCTCTGTGGCTCTCCTAGCATTGCCTAAGTGAACACTGCAGCGGCGCCTATCCAAAATTTTCAATTAATTCCTTCCCGGTATCCTTACCTACAGCCTCATTAGCATAAAACTTCGAGGATTAGGTTTTCAACATGAGAATTCCTAAGGATACATTTTATCGGAGGAGGGGCACCCTGCATGCTTGCGTCCCTAGACCCAGATATCCCGGGCAATTCCCATCCTGTCTCTTAAGACTTTGGACTTGCTCCAGCGATCTGCTTCTCTGTGCTCTAGGGCCATTCTGGATAAGAAGATGGCTTCGTCTGTGAACATCTTGCCGACGACCTCTTCTCTGTGAGTTTTGCCAAGGCCAGTGGTGGGGAGTTGGGGGTGTTAAGGTTAGGTCCTGGTTGGTTGAGAGAGCAAGGAGCAAATGGTGACCTGTTAGAGAATAGTCAGTCAGCACGTCACAGTTGACTTACATTCAGAGATGCATCAGTTTATGTCACCCAAGGAAAGCAAAGCAAAAACAGAAACAAAAAACAAAAAACGAACCCCCAAAAACTGCATTTAGAGAAAGGAGAGAAATGTCACGGTGTCCAAATTCATTAATATGATTTATGGAATTAGATTCCCAGCACAGGACTTCTGGGGACGCGCTCAAATCCTAGAACTCTCAACTAGCCCTTGGCATTCATGGCCTTTGCTCGGTTGCTCTGATGCCGGATTGAGCATGGCTCAATAACTCGGCTTTAATTTTGACCTCTAAGCTTCAGCCCAGTCTGTTGAGTTAGTCTCTCTGAGGGTAAGGCCCAAAGTTCTGAATCTTTCATATTGTCTCTAAAGCAATGGCTCTCAGCCTAGGGCTCTCCACCCCTTCGTAGGGTGGTTGCAAATCAAATATCTTGCATATCGGATATTTACGTTATGATTCATAACAGTAGCGAACTTACAGTTATACAATGGCAATGAAATGATTTTATGGTCGGGGGTCACCACAACCTGAGGAGCTGCATTAAAGGGTCGCAGCCTTGGGAAGGCTGAGAACTACTGCTCCAGGGGCTCATGCTCAGTGTGGAATGCTCGCTCGCCTAACATGCAGGCCTTGGGGTTTGGTCTCCAGCATAACAAGAAAAGCAAGAGGAGAGAAGAAATGGAGGGAAGGGCTAGTGGAGGGAAGAAGAAGGGGAAGGAAAAAGGAAGGAAGGAAGGAAGGAAGGAAGGAAGGGAGGGAGGGAGGGAGGGAGGAAGGAAGGGAGGAAGGGAGGGAGACCTTATGTGAAATCTTAGGTCTAGACACCTTTGTATATCTGCCTTAGAGTTCCTATTGCTGGGATGAAACATCATGACCAAAAAGCAAGTTAGGGTGGAAAGTGTTTATTTGACTTATGGTTCCATATCACTGTCAAAGGAAGTCAGGACAGGAACTCAAACAGGCACTAGAAGGCAGGAGCTGATGCAGAGACCATGGAGGGGTGCTGCTTGTTGGCTTGCTTCCTACAGCTTGCTTAGCCTGCTTTCCTGCCCACCCGCCCCAGCTCCCCAAGGCAGGGTTTCTCTGTATAATAGTCCTGGCTGTCCTGGAACCCACTCTGTAGACCTTGCTGGCCTCAAACTCACAGAGATTCACCTGCCTCTGCCTCCTGAGTGCCGGGATTAAAGACACGTGCCACCACCATCTGACTTCAGTCTGCCTTTGTATAGAACCCAGGGCCACCAGCCCAGGGGTGGCACCACCCATAATGGGCAGGGCCTTTCCCCATCAATCACTAATTAGGAAGATGCTTTATAATCTGGCCCACAGCCCGTCTTATGGAGACATTTTCTCAGTTGAGGCCCCCTCCTCTCTGATGACTCTAGCGTGGGTCAAGTTGACACAAACCAGCCAGCACAGTGGGTTGGGAAAGATTCTGAAGTCTCTACCCTTCAGTAGTTTACCTACTTGGTCCAGGCTGACAACCCGCCAGGCTCCTCTTGTGAGCATCACAGTTTGATTTTGTTCTCCTCTCTCTCTAGGTACTTTTGGAAAGGAGAAATAGAAGAAGGCACTGAGGTCTCACTGGTGAGTGAGGTTTGGGCACAGGAGGTTTTAATAGGAGAACACGTGACATCAGAGCCTTTTCCCAGGATGTGCTTAGAAACTAGCGATGGGGACGGGGATGTAGCCCAGCGATGACTCCTTATATATGGGAGACCTTGAATCTGATCCCCATAGAAGAAAAGAAATTAGCACCAATCAACATACCCCACCTAAGATGTCTGAGCCTCATCAACAAGCTAGAGACCCGGCCTGGTGATCCAGGAGGAATGCTAAATAGCTAAGTGAATGATTCAGACCCCAAATTCCTGATTAATTTTCTTCTTGTCACAGCTAATAAAGACAAAGACTTCCATGGTCTCCCGGCTGTTCGCCTATATGAGGTAAGGTTCCTTTACCACGGGACCAGGTCAGGATGTTCTAGTAACTGAGCGGAGGAACCTTGAGGTGGGAGAGTTGGGGTTCAGCCACTGCCTCCCATAAGACTCCCGCTCTCCTCTTTATCTCAGGTTTCCATCTGGACATTGGAGAGTAGAGTGAGATCGGTTACACGGCAGGTTTCAAAATACTGGCCTCAGGGCCTCTTCATGCTTTAAACCAGTTCGGACTCTCAAAAGCGTTATGCATTAACTTCCTGCTAGTCGCCAGCACCACAGTCCTGAAGCGTACACTCAGGGTCTCAGTGGATCATCGCAGTGGTCCACAAAGGGAGAGCTCTTGACTTCTGAGGTCTTCAAGACGTTGCTGAAACCCATGAAAGTTAACATATTCTGTTGTAAGGGCTAAGGATTTTGAAAACTGTTTTTAGTTTACTTGAGACAATAATAAAACGCTTATACACTAATAACACAAACACTGGATTTTTATGAAAAGTCGTATTTTTCCAAACCAAGAAATTAATGAGAAAATGGCATCATTTGCATTTTGGAAACTGCATAAGTTAATAAGATAGTTGCTAGGGAGAGTTTTAAGTTTACAGTGACAAATTCAAGGTTTCAAAACTTAGAATTTTTGCTTGCAAATGATTTTTTTCACTGTCAATAAGAAAGTTGTCCCCCCTGCCAGGCATGGTGGTGCACACCTTTAATCCCAGCACTTGGGAGGCAGAGGCAGGCGGATTTCTGAGTTCGAGGCCAGCCTGGTCTACAAAGTGAGTTCCAGGAC
>NC_034592.1:22177047-22180612 GCF_900095145.1 Mus pahari
AAGAAGAAGAAGAAGAAGAAGAAGAAGAAGAAGAAGAAGAAGAAGAAGAAGAAGAAGAAGAAGAAGAAGAAGAAGGAAGAAGAAAGTTGTCTCCTTCCGGCCCTAGTATCAGAGATGGGATCTTATGTCACTTCAGACCTGCTAAATGGAACTATGTTTTAACAAGTTCCCCAGAGACTCCAGCGGTCTCAGTGTTGGCCATGTGGGTGATCACTTGGAGTTATCTTTCAAATGTCCAATATCAGCCCTGCCTCATGGATTCTGATCTTGTTTGTCCGGTGTGGGGATCAAGTACATTGTTCCTCAGTAGCACCTTAAGTCGACTGTAATATACAGCCTGGGGTACAAATCCTTGCTCGGCATGAGAAAATTCACTGCCTTCACCCCTTAGAGGACTAGGATTTTGTGACCATAAGGCTGTAGCTGAGTATCAGTTCTAACCACAGGGAAGGCCCTTTCGCTACCACCTCAGCAGAGGTGAAGGGATGAGGCAGCTTGGGTGACTCAAAGCCTGTGAGGGGCAGCTCCCAGGTTGTCACCTGTATTAGAATACATGAAGTATACCTGTGAAGTGTTTCAACAGTTCAGCTTGCTGCTAAGTCGTTCAGATTCTTTAAATTCTATGTCTGTTTATTAAAAAAAAAAAAAGATTCTGGCTTTGATGTCCATGAAATAAGTTCCTCAAATTGATAGTCTCAGGTTCTGAATGAAATAGCCATACTTGCTGTGAATGCCACACTACGTATAAACCTACTACAGTTAGTTAAACATGTTATCTCATGAGAACATTCCAGTGGCTCTAAGTTGATCGGAAAGCAAGCAAATCATTATTACCCTCAGCAGACACACGAGAGACGATGTGAAGAGAACTGGCCTTGTGTGCCGGGTGCCCGGTAAACAGAGCAGAGAGGCAGGGGCCTGCGCCAGGCTTGTCAGTTAGGGCCCCGTGGGAAACTCAGGGATTGTTTGGCCTTGAGGCTCAAGAGAGGGGATTCTGACTGATCAGTGGGAACAGGGAGGGCTTTCTAGGTAGGAAGGAATATGGAGGCTTTGGGGAAGGGGCAGGAAAATGTAGCAATGTGTGCGGATGACAGTGGAAAGGGTAGTGAACACGAGTGTGTGCAGTCCTGGCCACTAGCTAGGTGCTTTGGACACCCTGGCTTAGCTAGTCCTGAGCGAGCCACTCAAAAGGTTTGTTTCTATATGTTTCTATCCTCATTTGTAGGGATGTTCTGAGAAATTAAAAGACTTAATTAAAAGACTTGCAGATCAAGTAAGGGCAGGCATAGGATTTGAACCCATTTCTCTAAGACTCTAAAGGCACCTGACCCAACCCAGTGCCTGTTGGATGGGAAATGGGTTCAGGCAGGCTGGGCCATGGCATTGAACATGGAGCTGCAGCTGATTGTACGGGGCCTCTAGAGAGCCTATGGGTTGGGTTTTAGCATGTAGGTTGATCCTATCAGTCACTCACTATGGTTCTGCTTTCTTCCCAAAGGTTGGCACATCCTTTTGAAATCCCAGAGGTCTTCAGTATTCCCATGGACCAAGGAGATGCTCGCTATTTACGATGGCTTGAGGAGGGAATGAAGGAGAACTAAGGAGAGAGAACCTTATTGCGCAGGCTTCTGGCTCTAGCCTTTGTTGACTAAAAGCAGGCCTCCTTCTGCCTGCCATTGAGTGTTCCTAACAGCAGACAGGTTCTAGCTGACCTGTGCATGCTGAATGAAGGGCTGAGAATTTCAAGGCTGGAAGTGAAGGCCAACCAGGCCTCCAAGAACTAAGTGGAACCAGTTTCTGAGTGCTGTGTGTTTGCAGATGGCCTGAGGGTACATGGGTAAGGATGAGGGACTGAGAGGAGGCAGCAGTGATGGTGGTTTCTCATCTTCAGGCTCTGGGCTGACCATAAAGTACCTAGGGTGTGATTATTCTGTTTCTTATGATCATATAGGTGTGTAGGAGAGCTACCTTCTAAACCAATTGATATTCAAAATAATGAACAGTCCTGGTAGGATTAGGGGTCAGCAGAATTGATTCTTGATCCTGAATCGTGAAGAGGTGAAGCTAGGAAAGGGGTGCTTGAGCCTAAACAGACTAGGGGGATGTTAGGGCTTTAACACAGACTCATGCGTTGGGAGTAAGTCTTGATTTTTTTTTTTTTTTACTGGATTTAATATACTAGACACAAGTATCCCAGAGCTGTAGGTTCTGAGCCCTGTGAACCTTCTGTGCCAGTGCATTTTTTGGATTTGCTGGGCAGAGTTTCTGGGGTTGACAGAGGAACCCCCGAACTCCTCGAGGAATGTGACCATCATCCACCCACGTTCCAAGTGAAGCTGTCAGAAGTTTGTAAATCACTGTTGTGGTTTTCCCCATTTTATGCATCATCACAAAAAAGTGCATTTCATGGAATTCCAGAAGAGGGGCATATTGAATCACAGTCTAGGCATGGTTTTTCATACCATGCCGAGGCATGAACTACACCAGCATCTTCTACATGGTCCCAGGCATCTCTGAAGAGAAGAGGGAAGGTGGGGGATGCTGAGCCCAAAGCTGTGACAAGGCAGAGGTGAAACAGACCCCATTCCTGAATCTCACATGCTGACTCCACAGTGGGCAGCCCACGGGTGGTTAGAGTTGGGATACAGCAGCTATAGTGTCCTGGTCTCTTCTATGGCGTGGGAGGGGTGGGTTTACATAAGCCAAACAGAACCACACTCAAGTTCTAATTGCTATGCGTCTCCCACCTTGATGTCCCCAAATACCAGATGGTGAAGGGTCCCCAAGGGCACACCTGTGAAAACCCGATCAGCACTGTAGGCCGAGGCCCTTCCAAAGGACTAGAGCATCCCACTGGTGGCTCTGCGGGCTGAGCAGTGGAGGTGTCTGGCCTTAAAATACCAGTTTCTGAGGTATACACAAGTCTTGAAAACCCTACTTAAAACGACCCCAGATGGACCCTGTTGCTTTTTGGAGAAAGCCCAGTGTGTAGGTCTTCCTTCCAGAACGCTGTCCTTTCCATCCCCACCTCAAGTGTCCCTTGTGTGGCAGATGGGTGATCCTACCCTGCACTGTCCCTGCGCTCATGAAGTCCCCTCTACCTTTGAAAAGCCTCTCTCCTGGGCTGGAGGTCAGAGGCCTGTCTGAATCTTGTTGATCTCTTGCCCAAGGCTTGAGAATTACTTCCCAAGTTGACATTTCAGTTTCAAGGATTTAAATAAACAAAGCTTTCTCTACACCATGAATTTACTTTTAGGTTGTCATAGGCAAAATGTCTACTTTTTTTAAATCTAAGAGACTATGATACCTGTGGTTTGTATTGATTTGTATTCTGTGGTATGTATGTCATCAACATGACCTTTCTTGGTGGCCTGTCTTCCTCAATGGGCAGAGAATTGTAGAGAGGGGTGCTTACTAAGCTGTTTAGGAAGCTTCCTGTCTTATTCTTGCTAAGTTTATCCATTATCCCCATTTTGCTGGTGAACTCTAAGACCAGAGGGCATGAGCCGCCTAAGGGGATGTGGGGATGTGGACCAGAGTCAGATTCTAAACCTAGCACCTTCCC
>NC_034592.1:22180628-22181386 GCF_900095145.1 Mus pahari
TTGGTTTTTCGAGACAGGGTTTCTCTGTATAGCTCTGGCTGTCCTGGAACTCACTTGGTAGACCAGGCTGGCCTCTAACTCAGAAATCCGCCTGCCTCTGCCTCCCGAGTGCTGGGATTAAAGGCCTGTGCCACCAGGCCCGGCCCCACTTTTTATTCAAAGGGGCTAGTCAGTCCCCCCCAGACATCTGCCAGTCAGCCTGACACTTGTACATCCATTGTGGTGTTTCTTCCTTACCAAGATTTGGAGGGTGTAACCCACTCCACGGAGGAAGGGAGAGTAGCATTTAGTGACCTGCCCCTGTCCTACATCGTCCTCCCAGAATACAGCTGTGGAAGACACCATTGGGTCCCAAACTGGTGTCTGCACATGGGAGTTCCTTCCCAGCATTTCTTAGGATTTCTTTAGAATCTCTAAAGAAGGCCACTGTGGGAATGAGTAGAAACTTATCTTTTAACTGCTAACTCTTACTAGACATAAGCACCATGGCTTTAAAAGGATCTTTGTATCTGGCTGTGATGGTGGACCCAATAAGCCTAGCCCTTCTGAGGCTAAGGGAGGGCAACCGTAAGTTCAAGGCCAGTCTAGGCTATAAAGGGAGACCCTATCTCAAAACCAGACCAAACCACCTTCATCAAGTAAAGAACAGCAGTGGTGACAGAGCCTAGCCAGGAGCATGCAAAGGAGAAAGCACTGCCATCCATCGATGGGCCTTGCTTCATGGTGTCAGCATGTCAGCCAGTCATGTCATCCATCGA
>NC_034592.1:22182696-22207514 GCF_900095145.1 Mus pahari
GCATGTCAGCCAGTCATGTCATCCATCGACGGGCCTTGCTTCACGGTGTCAGCATGTCAGCCAGTCATGTCAGCCAGTCATGTCATCCATCGACGGGCCTTGCTTCACGGTGTCAGCCAGTCTGCTGCTATTGCTGAGTTTTTCTTGCAAATAATTTTAAAGCACACAGTGTATGCTTTATACAAACATTGAGAGTGAACTTTAGAAGTGAAAGGGACACTTATGTTAGTAATTCAGAGGTTTTTCGTTTGTTTGTTTTTGTGCTGCTCAGGTAGGAAATCCAGTGTGTTAGAATACTATCCAGATGTTGCTCCCCGGCACTTTCCAGTCTTTACGGTCAACCCCAGGCTATAATCCTCTATTGTTAGTACTAATAAAAAGGCATGGTATGCCTCTTTAGTCAACAATTTCCAGGTAAATATAATAATGAGGACAGGAATGTGAAGAACAAAGTATTTTAAGACTAACATGATTTGAGGACTTCCTGAGAATTCTAATTTATTCCTACATCCTAAGGGTGAATGTTTGCCTTTACTCAACAGCAGAGAGAGAGAGAGAAAGAGAGAGAGAGAGAGAGAGAGAGAGAGAGAGAGAGAGAGAGAGAGAGAGAGAACAGAGGGCTGGCCTTGCCATCCTCTGCCTAAACTTTAGGAAGCCAAGAAAAGAACTCACAGCCAGCTCCAAGGACATGCTTACATTGTAAACCAGACACATCAATTATAACTTTAATATAACAAATATTAAAAGCAGCAATTTAAAACCAAAATCTTTCCAAAGGTGCACAGGGTTATACCGTCAGTTGGCAGTAATGCAGCTATTATCTTGTAGGAGTGAAATGCTGCTGTGGGGAGTCCGGGGACCTGGTCCGGCCTTGTGCTAGCACCCCCAACGGGATGAGCACCCCTCCTGCCTTCCTGCTCCTCAGGCCCAGAGCTTCTGGGACACAGCGGGAGAGGGGCAGATGTACAAACAGCATCCTACCTCTCTGGCTTCCCCAGTGGCCTGGAGGTCCCCGTGCTCACTGAAGCCAACAGGAAGCTGCAAATTTGACCCCAGTCCCCACATGCCTGCTGGCCCGGGAGTTGGCTTCACAACTCTCCTTCTACCAGGCCCCACTTGGGGACCTCAGTGGCAGCAGCTGTGGGACTGACCACTGGGCCCCGTGCCCATCTGCTTATCCCTGCCTGAGCCCAGACAAGGAGGCAGAGGAAAGGGGGTAGCTGTGTCTATGAGAGGCGAGGTTCCTCTGCAAGGCACTATGGTGGCTGAGGTTTCAGGCAGGGGATATCTAACCGACCTCTGGGACCCTCCTTAATGCTCACGGGCAGGCGTGGAGGGGTCAGACCCAGTCATGGGGATATCAGCACCTCTGATGTAGTCTGATGTCACCATGTGGTCTATCTTCCCACTCCCAGCTGGAAGCTACAGCAGCAGTCAGGGAGGCTGGTCTCAGTTGGGTGCCCCTGCCTCCCACCTCAAAGGCACTTCTTTCTGTTTCTCCAACTGAGTGAGTCAGTTTCTGCTTCTGCAGAGGCAAAGTAAGGGCTCCCTGCCCACCTCCTGGTTTTGGTTTCTCCCCAGACATGGCTAAGCTTGACCATTCTAATAACTCTATTTGTACCATCGATGACAAAGCCTTCCTTTCTGAAGGGAACCACTGATTCAGGCCCTTGTAAACTCCAAACCTGCCCCCAAAGTGATTGTCAGCTCCAGGGCAAGGCAGGAGCCATGCAGGAGAGGGGTATATTTTGTGCTTCTCTGTGGGGCCAAGGCTGGTTCACAGGCCAGAGGAGGCAGGGGTTTGGTTCTCACATTTAAATGCAGCATGTATCCCTGGAAGAGGCCAAGGACAGGGACGAGGGGGCCCTGGCAGGAATATGTGGTGTCTGTACCCACAGTGTTTGGGAAGGGACTTAATCTGGCCTGGTCTTCTTCCCGTCTTTTCCTCCCAGATCTGTGTGTTTAAGACACGTCTATGCAGCAAGGCCAGGCCCCAGTCTGTGACAACAGTGAAGGGTTGTTGCTGGGACAGGCAAACTTCTGGAAACCTTGGTCCTGTCTGACTCCCTTAGTCTCCCCTCCTCAATAAAGGACCCTGGTTCCTGTCCCTTCCGCAGAGACCCAGCTCATCACTCCCCAGGCTCTGGGTCCCAGGCGTCCTAAACTTTCTCAGGCACCCCTACCTTCCTGGGGTGAGGGGTACTGGTGAGAAAGCAGAAGACCCCCAGGGTTCCCTTCCCTCCCTGTGGTCTCAGTGAGGACTCAGTGAAGGATGCCCTGTGAAGGACAGATGAGCGTATGCGCATGCGCGGAAGACACGTGTCCACACGAAACACCCGAAAGGGGTGAGAGGGCAGAAGATGGAGAATTGGGGACAATGAAAAACAGATTTGGGGGTTACAACCAGGGTACTGTCAGAGGAACCAATAAAACGTTTGAGGGGTATGGAGTGTAGTATTGACCATGAGAGAACGCCAATGGGGTCTCAGAGACTCAGGTACAGCAGCACACAGGCCTTGGCCTGGCAGGCAGCAGGCAGGGCCCACAGGCAGGATGTCCTGTTTTCCTCCACCACCCCAAGCCTGGAGAAAACAGGGACCCAGTGGCCTCTTCTGCCCCTCCTTTGGTTTGCAGGGATCTGGGCAGCCTCTGAAGGGTAATCAGTAAGGGGTAGTCCCCTCCCATTCCAACAGGTACTGAACCTTGCCTTCTGGGGTGACCCTCCGCGCCAACACCCGATACTTTTCCCCGCAGGCCAGACGCCCAGCTGCACCAAAGTAGTTGGTGATCGAGGACTTGAGGTGGGACAGGGAAGAGTCGTCTCCACTGATGCTTTCAAGTGTGTGGCTGTCGATGCCTTCATCCGGCTGCTCAGGGCCCGCAGCTCCCTCTGCATTGCTGTCCGAGGCGCAGCGCCCCTCCAGCTCCGCCGCCCTTTGCTTTGCTCGCAGGGGCCCGTGCACCTTGGCTGTCAGCTTCCTCTTGCGGCTGCCTACCGTCCATCTGTATCAGGAGGGGAAGAGGGAGATAGATGCTGGGGATGAGTGGAAACAATCCTAAGACTCCTCAACCAGAGAGGCCCTTGGGTATCAGGCACTAGGCCGGGCCCCGGGCATGGATTGTCTTGTTGAACTTCAGAGTAGTCCAGTTGTAGGGAAACTGAGGCTCCAGAGAGGACGTTGGCTGGGGAGTACAAAGGCCAGGATTCCAACCTGGGTATGTTCAGTTTTAAAGCGTATGCTGTTTGTATCTGAAAGGGTGGGTCACTGCGGAGTCCCACAGTGCAGAGAGAGGCCTCGCTTAGGCTCTTCAGTCCTCTGTGTGAGCTGGGTGAGCTACGTAGGGACAGGAACTGAAGGGCCTGGCACCACACAGGCAGAGGAGTTAGCAAAATAGACACATCAGACAAACTGCCTGTTAACAGATGCCGAGAAGACTAGGGAAGTGTAGCTCAGTGATAGAGCACTTGTCTAGTAAGCACCAAGCCCTGGGCTTGGTTCCTAAAGCTACAGAGGCAACCGCAAACAAGGACCCCAGACAGAGAGGTGCCCAAGCAGATGAGTTCTATCTTCATAGATAGTTTCATTTCATGTCTGCACCCGCAAAGTCTCCACTCTAGAATGTGAATGGGGGGTGGTGGGGGCTGGGACCATCAGTAAACCAGGTCATACTCTCAGTGGGACCTCACACTCTGCCCTTCTACTCTGCTTAAAAGAAATGAATTTTCCTCTGAATGATCCTAGGATACAAATCAGACAGTCAGGAACCGACAACAGGAGTCTGAGGTACAGGTGACACAGTTACGACCCACAGATGCCAAGAAGCCCAGAAGGAAAGGGCTTCTCTAATCAAACGGTCCCAGAATTGGGTCACTTGACTAGAGGGATCACATATCCACTGCAGGCAAAGAATCCCAAGAGGCTGCGGCCAGCAGTAGGGAGTGGCCAGGCTGCGAACCGACCGCAGTCCTGTGCAAGGCTGCAGCGCACACCCTCAGGAAGCTCACCTGGAGCCGTAGGAGAGGCTGGTGGAGGCAGAGCCCGAGGTGCTGGCCGCGTCGGTGGAATCCACATCGGAGAAGAAGGTCTGGCTTGAGCTGCCACTGAAAGGAGAGAAGAGGAGCCCACTATTGGCCTGGCCCAGCACCGAGGAGCCTCTCTGCCTTCTGTCATGGCACCCTCCATCTCAGCAGGGCCAGTCTCCTCACTGCCAAAGATTTTCACCCTATGTCTGTTTGTCCTGCTTTTCATCATTCAGTCGTCAAAGCTGAGTGTCAAGAAAACTTTCCCAGACCAATTTCCTGTGGCAGTGGACATGCCAGTGACACAGTCCACGAGTCAGTGGGCAGTTATACAAAATTTCATGGATTCAAAGTGGGGGAAGTGAGGTGGTTGGCTGATTAAGGAAATCAGCTAAGGCTGCATAGTAAGAACTGGTAAGCATAGCCCAGATCTCCCATCTGGCTCTAAACCCCTCCCCTTCCCGATCCAAGACAGTGTGGTCTTCAGTGATTTCAAGAGTCGAGTGGTAAAAGATGAATACTCAAATACTCAAATATGGGCATTTTATATCCATGTGAGCAGATAGAAGCAGGTTTCCAAGGCAGCGTGGGAGGATCTCAGAGGGCTTCCTGGAGGAAGCAATATTCTGAGTTTTTGGCTGGGGAGGGCAGGGCACAAGGTGGTCCAGGAAGAGGACTCAGTATCAACATGGGTGAAACAGTGACAGTACTCATGGCCCCTTTGGTCTTAGATGTGAGGCCAGGGAGGGGTTTAGAGAGGTGGAACTGCAGGCCTCACATCTAAGACCAAACCACTGCTTTGGAAGGCAGAGTGCAGTACGCGGAAAGCCATAGGTACAAAATTCTCAGGCAGCCCTGAGCACATCGGACCTTTCAAGGGAAGTTTCAGAAGGTGCATAAGGGGCGTGTCCACACCCTCAGAATGTGTCCTTCCGTCATGCTGGGGCATAGAGCGCCCCCTGACGGTCAATTCTAGAATAGCAGGTACCTTTTTAAACTCTGAATTTCATCCAGTGTGAAGTCGAATATACTGGCCAGGTGGTGGTCTGTGCTCCAGGCTGAGGTGAAGTCACTCTGTGGACACAACAGAGGCAGGGTCACTCAATGGACCAACGGACCCGCCTCTCCCCAGGCAGCCTTTTCCCCAGCTGAGGGGTGCCTGCTGTTCAGCCAGGGCTGTGAGGGCTGCCATTCCTTGGGTAAAACCTGCCACTTCTTCTGGACTCTAAACTGTGAGCAGAGAGCCAAGTCCCCCTGTGTCTAGTCCTGATTTCTTCTCCAGCCACCTGATTTCTCATTCACCTCTCTAGGTCTTGGCTGCCTCCATTGCAAAATGGGACTAACCCAGAGCCTGCTGTACTGGGGGCCACAGAAGCAGTTAGGACTCAACATGACTATGAAAGTGTTTTGCAAACTGTAACGCGCCGGAGGGCAGAGGCACCCTGTTAACACTATCACCCACAGGCAGGGTTTCAGTAAGGATAACAGAGAGGGAAACTGTGCTCTGAGACCTGGTTCTAGGCTGGGCTCAGCCAGTGCCTTCACACGTCCCATATAGAAAGTTGCTGCCCCGACACAGCTGCGTTTTGCCCAGACTAGAACTGGGATGTTATTTACCCCTGCCCTAACCCGTCTTCTCAGGAGAACTTGTGGGAGATGAGTCCACAATCGTGGTCTTAGGGTGCCTGGCTCATCCTTGTTTCTCTGTAATTGGAAGTGGGTGTCCCTTTGGGTCGGGGATAGTGCGTTATTTTCTGCACAGGACCCCTAACGTGTGTGGCCCCTGCACGTGGAACTGGAGAATAAGAAAACCAGGAACTAACACTGGGAATAGCATCTTCCAGCAAAAACTTTGATCTTTTTCTTCTATAAACTCGCCTTTTCTGCTGCTGGGGTTCCTGAGGCAACAAACTGTGGAGACAGAAAAGGGAGAGGGTGGCTCAGTCAGAGCCGGGGAGGGCCAGGCAGAGAGAGGCTCAGTGGGAGAGGCCTCAGGAATGCTGGGGGGCAGTGGCCAGTATGGGGTCAGGAGGGTTTGGGCAGGATAGATGGAGCCTGGGAGGAGGCCATCCTCTGGGGCAGTGAATGTGGAGGGGCTTTAGAGAGTAGAAAAAGGAGGAGTGCCTCCTTGCCCCAGTGCCCCTAGAGAGGAGGCTCTGCCCAGCAGGGAGGACAGGGGCATGCCACACACTTCCGTGTCCCTTCGCTGCCCAGTTGTAATGCAGCAGGGCTGGGTCCCAGGATCAGGCTTTCCTGGAGCTAGGAAGTGAGAGGCCTGTGTTGAGAGGGACCTAGGAGCTTCTCACTAGCTCTCCCAGAGTGCCTACAGCTGGACCCTGCTGCGTCTAGGACTCCAGGTTTACAGGGGCGCTGCCACACTGCCTGGGCCCACTGCAGAGCTCTCTACTATCTGCAGAAGGTGGGAGCTTAGAGAACCCAAGCTGGCTGCAGCCACAGCCATCCACCAGCACTGACCCAGGCTTGCTCTTTCCTTTCTTACGAAGCAGCTCGGAGGTCCCTTTGTCACTTGGCATCAACGCCCTGTCGGGAAGCAGTTTTCCTGGAGGGGCAGGCGGGACTCGGATGCGCAGTCGGAAGATGCATTTCTTCTTCTTAATCTCCTTGCCACACAGGAACCTGGGGTGGTAGGAGAGAGGCTTGGGCTGTCAGCTGATCCTCCAGGGACTGAAACAGATTGCCACCAAGGCCAGGGGTCTCCCCGCCCCTAGAGAATTCACAGTCCCCAGCTGGAGAATGTGACCAAGCGCCTCCCTGTCCCTGCTTCCTGAATGTATTCTATTCTTGCTCTTCCTTGAGGCTTCTTAGCCTTGGCCAGCTGCAAGGCCACCGGGTATAGCACAGGGCAGAACTAGCAGGACCCAGTACAGGTGCCAGTTCTTAATATTCTGTAGCCAGGAAGCACCTCCGGGCCTATCTCTTATTTCAACACTGGCTGAGTGAGGCCCTGAGGCTGTGGACAGTGTTCAAACCTAGACCCGTTCTCAGGAAGCTGAGCACTGGGAGGCCAGGGAGTCCCATCCTCAATGGGGAGGTCTTATCGAACCTCAAACCAGAGGAAGGTGTAAGCAGGTCACCCTGCACGAGGCTTCAGGCAAGCTAAGCAGGTCACCCTGCACGAGGCTTCAGGCAAGCTTTCACAGAAGCAGGGACTGTATCTCGTAGCTCACAATCTCCCCGAAGCTCAGAATCTACCTAGACAGGCCCGCTAAATAGAGTCTGTAACTAAGTTTTTACACTTCTGTAAAAACTACTTGCTGCCAAAAAAACTGAATGAAGGTTGGGAACAAGATGCCGAGGGAAGGACACGGGCAAAGTGCTCAATACACAGGACGTGGTGGTGCACACTTGTAAACTCAGCATAGAGGAGGCGGAGACAGGGGAATCAAGAGTTTGAGCCTGGGCCAGAGTGAGACCCTATCTCAAAAAGCAAGCAAGCAAGCAAGCAAGCAAGCAAGCAAGCAAGCAAGCAAGCAAGCAAGCAGCCAGCCAGCCAGCCAGCCAGCCAGCCAGCCACCCAACCAACCAACAAACGGAAAGGAAGCCAAGGGCTGAGCAGGGCTGGCAGACACCCAGAGTCCATAAAGCAAAAGGATAACCGTGTAAGACAGGGAGGAGTGACAGACAGGGAGTGGCAGACAGGGAGGGTGGTGTCATAAAAGGCCTTGAACATGGCTGAGGGGCAAGTGTGTGCTACAACTTGGGATGGGAAGGCAAAGGCTATGAAGTAGTCCAGAGGCTGAAGCCCTAACGGATGCTTTTCCAAGCTCTCTAGCTGACCCGGGCATAGAGTGGGGCCTAGCGTACAACTGTGTCAAGGCCCTGGATACTTGGGAAGACTTTGCAAAGGAAGGTCTTTGATGTCTTTACTCCTGGATGGTGGAGGAAGAGGAGGAGGAGGAAGGAGAGCCAGGCAGGGAGCATAGCTTGAGCAGAGGATGTGTGGTAGGAAGAGCCTTTAGATTGAAACCCCAGTCAGGACCCACAGTTCTTCCTCCCTCCCTGCACTCACCGGCTCTTGTAACTGTTGAGAGCGTTGAGGAGATGTGGCCCTCGTTCTGTCACAGGGGTGCTGGCGAGCTATGGGAAGCAGGCCAGCAGGAGAGTTAGGTCTACAGGAGCAGCTTGGAAGGCACCGGCCTGACCTTGCCACCCCATCTCCATGCTCCAGTGGTCTCCAGGGGACACCATTGGCTTGCAACCTTTTACCTCTCTGAGGTCAGGCTTCCCCATCTGTGATAAAGAGGGAAAGCTCCTGGCCTCTGTCTCAGGAGCTGCACAGGGCCAAGACTGGAGCCTAGCAGGAGACCGCTTGCCTGTTATGCATAAGGCCCTGGGTTCACTCCTCGGGGCTGCTTTCTAAACATCCACACTCCTATCCAGTGATGCCACCCTATGAGGTCGATGATACAGAGCAAGTACGGGGCATGAACGGAATTGCACGTACAAAAATGTGCCCGATGGCACTGTTTCTGATGGTGGGCAGAAAGGAGATAAACTATGTGCCCAACCAGTAAACTAGGGAGGACATCAGCTCAGCCATTTAAAAGGTTATGAGAACACTAAAAGCCTGAAACAGCATAAAACTAACCGAGAAGAGATGACCTAAAACAATACATAAATTCTCATAAACCATAAAAAAGGGAAGGAACAGCATACAACCATGATTTATTTCTAGTTATTTCTGAGTAGTGAAAATATGAATCTTTAAAAAGTAAACTTCTGTTTTGATCATTTAAAATTTTCCATTAGGAACACTTTTAAAAAAAATACTTATTTTTATGAGTGTTTACCTGCGTGTGTGTGTGTGTGTGTGTGTGTGTGTGTATGTGTGTATGTGTATCATGTGTGTGCAGTACCCACTGGAGGTCTGAAGAGGGCGCTGGATCACTGGAACTGGAGTTACAGACAGTCCTGGTAAGGTGCCATGCATATGTGGGAGTGGGGCTTGGGATCTGGCAAGGGCAGTGTGAGTGCTCCTACCTGCTGGGCACCTCTCGCTAGCTCTCATGCATGACTTTCTTATATAAACACCAGAAAAAGTTGTTTAAAAATTCCAACTCTAGGGGCTGGCGAGGTAGCTCTGTGGCTAAGAGCAAATGTCCCAGCAGAGGACCTTGGTTCGCTTCGCAGCACCAACACAGAAGCTAACCACCATCCATAACCTCAGTTTTAGGGGATCGGACACCTTCTGATGGCATCTGAGGTCACCGGGCACACATATGGTGTGTAATACGCATGTGAACAAATAAATACGCATGTGCATTAAATGAATCTAAAAACAATACTGACTCTATTTTTCAAGGCTTTCTGTGTGCCTTGTAATTTACCAAATGCCACTATAAATGGAGACATATATACAATGCTAGTATATGGTAAAGATTTACCTATTTGGTATATTTTTAAAATTATACACGTGTGTGTGTGTATGTGTGTGTGTGTGTGGTATGTAGCATGTGCATGCCATAGCACATGTTTGGTGGGCAAAGGACAACTTGGGGCCTGGCTCAGTTCTCTCCTTCCACTCCCAGGTCCTGAAGATGGAATTCAGGCCCTCAGGCTTGGTGGAGAGCACCCTCACCTCCTGAGCCAACACAATGGCCTTTGTTTGTTTTTTAACAATCATAGTGAGTGGGAGACATTTCATTCTGCAGTAGTAAAGAGGACTCTGAGGGAATTGTTAGGGCGGAGGGTTATGTAACCCCATGGGAGTGTTAGGTAGCGCTCCAGCTCTGACGATTACAAAGTTTGTTAGTTACAGCACACTGAGGTCCCTGGAAACACAATGCAGAACAAGATCAGCAGAAGACAAACCCACTGTAATTTCTAACCTAGCCAGGAAATCTGCCAAATACCTTAGCAGAGAGTCCTGCCCACTCCAGCCACACTTGGCGCAATGCCTCAGCTCCCTATAGCTGAGTTAGTGAGGTTCCAACTGACCACTGCCCCAACCAGAGGCCAGAAAGTCCCTCCCTGGCACAGGCTTGGAGGCTCTGACTCAAGGAACTGCAGCACAAGGGTGAGAATTCGGATATCTATACCCTCGCCCTGCACCGAGTGATCCAGTGCGGGCACCTCTGGCCCCTGGGACCATACGTACCTTGCCGAGCTGCAGGAGCTCCCAGTGATGGTTGACAAAGGCCAGGATCTCCTCAAAGTCAAAGTACCGCTTCTTGCTCTGTACTCCCAAGTTATAGAGGGCCAGGTGAACTATGTCCACCCTGGGTAAGAAAGCAAGGGCCAAGTGAGGGTCAGGGCAGAGGGCAGAGGGCAGAAGGCAAAGGAAGAGCTAGTAGGGACAGGTCCCATCCTCTCACCATCGCAGGGGCAGCCTCTCAATATACTCTGGGCCTTGGTTGCACACGGAGCAGAAGAACAGGTAGAAGCTGTGTGTAGAAGAGAGGGGCTGTGAGGAAAGAGGCTGTGATGGGAGAGCCTCTGACCCTTGGCTCAGGCCATCTCTCCCCTTCCCACCTGCTTCCCATAGATAGCATCCACTTCTGGGCTGCCAGCATCCGCACAGTGGAGGGGACAGGGACCAAGGAATATGTCTTCACCTGTCTCCAAAGATCACTGCCCTAGAACTTAGCTTAGTTCATAGGCTGGGTGATAGTGGTCACCACTGTCCCTTCTGAGACCCCTTCCCTCCCCTTTGCCAGCCAAAGAAGTATAATAATTGATTTGGCAGATATAATACTGTGTTTACAGTAACTCTTAGTAAGGCTTAAGGCAGAGACTTTCACCTCTCCTTCCCAAGATATTTGTAGAGTCTGGCACTTGTGAAGGCAGGAATGTGCTCGAGGTTCCCCACAAATCAGCAGCAACTCGGCATGTAGCCCAGCAAGTTCCTTTGTGGCCTGTTGGCCCAGAATAACCAGGGTCCCTATACCTTGGCTGTCTCCTGCTGACAAGTCTAGGCTATCACAGACCCCCCCTTTGTATGCTACCTGGAAGCTGATCACCTACCGGTCTCCAAACACCATAGGCTCACTAAGGCACTGTGTGCAAGCCTCATGGAACCACTGCCTGCACCGGTAGCATTGTAGCATCCGAAGGTACCACCTGGAGGCACAGAAGAGCTAGGTCAGCCATCACAGTCAGGCTCAGCAACTTACTCACCTGCCTCTGTAAGAAAGGGAAGAGGACTGTGGGCCATGGTTAGAAAAGCACACCATTGGCCCTGGCCTCAAAGTACAGGTTTAATATGCAGGTTCTCGGGTTGGCTTCAGATCTGCCTTGGTTTTCAGAGGAGCGTGTGTGTGCTGCGCGTGCGCATGTGTGTTTGGTGGGGGGTAATGTTTTAACAACTGCCATTAAACACCGAGGCGCACCAACTTACTAATGTCATACAGATTTCTGTATACTGTTCTCTGTTGTCATTCATAATGCCTCCAAGCACACCAGGAGGCTCATGGGTAATTAAGGTAACAGCCCGTTTGACAGGTGAAGTAGTTCAAATGGCATAGTCAGAGGCTAGCTGGGCCATAAACATAGCTTCCAGACACTCTAAAACTCAGGACAGAGGGAGGAGCAGTCTGCCATCTACTGAGGGTAGAGACCCTGCCTCTGTGCACATAGCCCAAAGGAGCAGGTTTCCCTGTCCTTAGAGGCCTAGGTTGGCAAGCTAGACCAGATTCTGGCCCCGAAGCAAGACAAGAGTCTCTTCCACTACCAGCAGCTGATTATCAATTCCCAGCCCATGTGAGCTCACAACCACACAAAGAAAAACTAGTGAGTGAACCGTGAATCCGGGGAGGCACAGCTGGCAAAGTTCTGTGCCAGGTAATGGACATTTGTCAAGCCTAGGCTCTTAGCTGTCCCATTACTTCCTCCGGTCTCAGGCGACTCCTAGAAAAGCACTGTCTTCTATTCTCCGTTGCTATCTGCACAGGTTCTCTCTGAGCCTACTTTCAGGGCCCTTCCCTTAAGACTCCTAGGTAGCTTTCCTGGCTCCCCTTGGTCCAGACTTGTCTTATGGCAGCTATCCTACCCCCTGGACACGCCCCTCAAAGCTTGGTCCTCACAGACCACTCTGGGTCTCCCTCCTGAAGCCCCATCCTCCTGCAAAGTGACAGAGCCTCAACATTAAAATCTGCCCTCCCTAAAATGACATTGCGGATCCGCCCCTCCAGATCCCGCCTCCATGGCCTGACACCCAGGCTCCACCCTCGCGACTGTCACTTCAGGCCCGTCCTCCCTAGACCTAGCACCCAGCTGGCACTCCGGATTTGCCCATCCAAGACACGCCTCCAAGGCCTGACACTGAGGCCCCGCCCCGCGGCTGTCACTCTGGGTCCACCTCTCTAGATCCCGCCTTCACAGCCTGACACTCACACCCCGCCCCTGAGCTGTCAAGTTTCTCTAGGTCCCGCCTCTACCTCGTGACACTAAGGCCCCGCCCCATGGCTCCAGGTTCGCCCCTCCAGATCCCGCCTCCAGACGCTCACACCCCACAGCCCAGCTGTCACTCCGAGTTAACCCTTCCAGAGTCTGACGCTCAGGCCCCGCCTCTAAGCTGTCACTTGGAGAGCGCCCCTCCAGGTTCCTTCACCAGAGCCTGCTACTCAAGCCCGCCCCGCCCCGCCCCGCCCCGCCCCACAGGCTGTCACTCAGGCCCCGCCCCCTGAGATGGGGTTCTCCTGGAGTCTGTCAGTCCCACGTGCCCCGCTCTGTCGCCTTACTCTCCAGGCCCGCCGCAGTAGCAGTAGCATTGCTGCTGGTTGGTGCGATGGGGCGAGTCCCAATCGAGTTCCTCGGGCTGGTAGGCCAGCACCATTTTCACTGCCTGCAGCGTCTTGGCGATGGCGCCTTTCTTCAAAGCGCCGCCTTTCTAGGGGGAGATAAGGTCCAGGTCACCGACCACACCTGTCAGCACATAGCTATCAGGAGATAGGGGTTTGGGGAGACGCAGACATTTTATGAGCATCAGAAAAAACGAGGAGCTTTTTCTTACCAATCCTAAACCCATTCTGTTTCCCTTAAAGATATTCATTAATAGCATCAGTTGTAGTAAGGAACACACATACACACACACACACACACACACACACACACACAGAGAGAGAGAGAGAGAGAGAGAGAGAGAGAGAGAGTCTGTGAAAGAATATATCGTAACAAGAGTTAAAAAAAAGAAGTAAAAAAAATAATACCACGTGTAAGGGGCAGGTACATATCATTGTCTTTTAATAGCAAATGGCCCTTTATTGGGGGCCTCCTACTGACACAAAACTGTCCATTTTACGGTTGGGGAAACGAGGTTTAGAGAGGTTCTGAAATCTGGCCTAAGACAGAGAGCACCCTGTGTCTCCATGGTCCAAGTGGAGCCCCTTTGCTTACAGTACAGCATCAGCAATGAAGTCTCAGGCCTGAGTCTCTGGGGCTCTGGTCTATGCAGTTGGAAGGCAAGGGCTGGGGGACGGGGGCGGGGAGGTGCTCACCCTCACAGCCAGGGCGAAAATGCAGCGTCGGCAGAACCAGTGAGTGAGGAGGGGCCAGTTGGCATCGACTGCGATGGGGATGTGGCACTGTTGGTGGTAACCTAGGGTGAAGGTGGGGACAGCGAATCACTCACTCACAAGGGAGCAGCGGCCCAAGGCCAGTTGCCCAAAGGCAGCGGGACTAGCGGAGCTGTGGCAAGCCCTAGGGAGCTCTGCCTGCCAGCTTTCAGGGTACTGGCTGGTGGTACCCACCCAGGAGCCAAGCTGATAAACCAGTAAGGTTTATCAAAAAGACGGTACTGGCCACTGCAAGAGGCACCAAGGACAGGCTTCAGCACCTGCCTCCTTCCCTCTGCCTAGGAGGGCCACAAACTACAAGTCCCATTGCTTCTGGTCACCCTTTCCCAAGGCAGGAGGAGACATGCCCGGGATAGAAGGAGAAATAGGAAGCTAGCTGGGACCACAGTAAGTGCGATGTGGGAGGGGCCACAAAGTGGGAGGGGCCTGCAGGGCAGCACCTTTGCAGTGTGCTGTTCACCCACTCACCCAGGCCACACTTCCCACAGATGAGGATCTCATTCATAGGCCCTGAAGTCTTCCCCATGCAGACGTCACACTTGGGCTCCTCTCCTGGAACACCAGCTGAAAAAGAAGTCCCCTCAACTCAGATCCAGCTCACACCACCAAGAACTAGTCAGAACCACCTGCTGGGACGGAGTCCACACTTGGATCTGGGGAGGGGCTCTTAGGGAAATTTAGTTCTGCTGTTCAGCTAAGTTGACACAGAGTCTTAAATATACGTTATACCCATTCAGCCTCAACCAGAGATGCATCTGCTTCCTGTAAGCTTCGGAGAGCGCAGAGACAGTTGTATAAAATGCAGAGAATAAGGGACGCTTGAAGCTCAGCTCTAAACAAGACATCCACACCACACCCTCATGGGACATTCCTGAAGAGGGGCCAGAATGAACGCAAGAGCTGAAAGGCAGGAATAAGGGCTGTGGAATGCCATTGTCTGAGTGTCGCCACTGTAAAGAACTCTTAGCAACTACAGATGACAAAGAGTCTACACAAGAATGGATCCATCCACACCAGATATGGACGGCAGGGCCACAGGGGGCCTATCTTTCACTGCTGAGTAATTTCATATTGATACGTTTGGGGGGGGTGGAGCGTTATTGCCCCCTTTGGGTCACACAACAAAACCAAACATCATGCATCTGGGAAAGGGGCAGGTAGGGAGGAGGGAAGAGGTGATAGGGGTGGGGAGGGAGCATCAGGGAGGGCTGAGGAGAGTGTAACCGGAATGTACGAGTGTGAAACCGTCAGGGACTTTAGTTGTTAAAACAGTCATACGTAACAAAACCCACCGAGCAGGACCTGAGTTGCTGAGCACCGTGCCACACACCCCACCCGACCAACAGCCTTGCTGAATCTCCCCAGACTCTCAAAGGTGTCTCTTTAACACCTGCTCCAAAGACGGGGAAACGGAGGCTCGAGAAGTCAGGGTCCTTGCTCAGCTGGGAAGCATGAGAATGAGATTCAAGCACACCATCACCGCCACCTACCGCTAAGTCTCTGCTCCTCGGTCGTGTCCAGTTCCCTAGCCTACCCATCCCAACCTGTTTTATGTTTAAACTTTTTTGTGTCAAGTGACATTTAAAATGCTTACTTCGTGATGAGAATGTAGGTTTTTCTTTCTGTTTTTTTTGGTTTTTGTTTGTTTGTTTGTTTTTGTTTTGTTTTTCGAGACAGGGTTTGCCTGTCCTGGAACTCACTCTGTAGACCAGGCTGGCCTCGAACTCAGGAATCCGCCTGCCTCTGCCTCCCGAGTGCTGGGATCAAAGGCATGCGCCACCACGCCCGGCTGCTACTACATTTCTGATCAGAGTTCTCTTAAAGCATGCTGCATAGCCTTTATTGCATCTAAAGTCACTTTTATTTCCAAATGTCTAGCAAATTGAAATGTCACTACAAATTTGTGTTTTGAATCAAGATCCAAAGTCCAGATTTAGTGACCAGTTAATTTGTTTACCTTAGTTTATTTTAGATTTGGGGTTCAGATTCAGGGCCTGTCCTTCTGGGTACTCCCTCTTCCACTGAAGTAAACCCCGACTGCTAATACAGTTCCGGAACGGCTCCTTTTTTGTCTTCTTTTGTTAAATATACTTTTATATCTGAAGTGTTTGCATGGCTATGTTAAGTATATTTCTCCTTTTGGAGGGCACAGTGATGCTAGGCACCAAATCAAAGCCTGTACATTCTAGGTAAAGCACACCCCCACCCACAAATACAACACGCATGCAGGTTGGCCTGTATGCACATGTGTGCAGGTCACATTGACCGGGACCAGCCATCTTTCATTCTGAGTCTCTCACTGCAACCCTGATGAGGCAGACTGGCTAGTGAATTCCAGCTATCTCCCGTCTTTACCTCTCCAGAGCTGGGATGCCATGTGTGAACCGCCACGCCAGCTCTCTCTGAAAGATACATTGGGTTTTTTTATGAGTACGGGTTTTGCCTGCATGGATATGTGTGTGTGTGTGTGTGTGTGTGTGTGTGTGTGTGTGTGTGCACTACTCATGGGCCTGGTGCCTGTGGAGGTCAGAAGAGGGTGTTGGATCACCCAGGACTGCATTTACAGGTGGTTGTGAGCCACCATGTGGGTTCTGGGAGACAGACTCAGGTCTTCTGCAGGAGCAGTGCATGCTGGTAACTGTTAAGCCATCTCTCCGGCTCCTTAAATACAGCTTGATGCACTGCTTCTGTTTTCTCACCCAGAAGGCTGCCTGAAAAATATTCTGGTTTTGTTTCTAGAGATTTTGAGTCTTGCTATGTGGCTCAGGCTGGCCTTGATCTGGTAATCTTCCCTCTTTGTTCTCCTTAGGATGAAAGTTCTGTAAAGGCAGAAATGCTATTTCTGGTGGCTCAAGACGTATTTGTTGACTAAGTGGCCAGGCAAAAACCCTGCCTTGTTCAACACCCAAGGAAGGTAGTTGAGCCTCTGATTCCTTAATAAAGTGATTTATCTTAACTGCATTATGCTCAGCCCTGAGCCCTCATCCTAGGGAATGCCAAGGGTCACCTTCCTGCCAGGAACAATCGGCTAGATCTGGGACAACCTGTTCCTAGCTATGCTCCACCTGGTTCCTGTGGCACAGTGGGATGCTTCCTAAACCCTGAAAGTTGAAACATCTTTCCTTTGCTGCTGGAGTTTTGTGCTTCTCATAGCAGTGTAGCCAGCAGGGTACGCTCATAGCTTTGCATCTATAGAAAACAGATTTAGGTTGCAAGGGACTAGAGGGGGAAAACCAGTATCCCCTGGCCACAGATTTTTGGAGAAAAAAAAATTGTTTGAAAGACATAAAAACTGGCTTCATCCTGTGGCCTGTTTGGCTGGCTTCTTGGAATAATCTTTTTCAGTAACAGATTCTTATAAACTTCCTACAGCAGAGCAGCACCGGGACGGGCGTTCTACACACACTCACATAACCGTATCTGAGCTTCCCAACAGTGACGTCAGAAAAGTGACATCATTGCTCAAGGCTGTGGAGCTTTGTAATAGATAGATTAGGAACGAGGCCCCGAGTCTGTCTGACCCTAGAACCTGCCTCAGTGGGCCACATCATAAATGACGTTTAATAGGTTTCTTCTCTCATGTCAGTGGTCTTGGGTGCTACGCCTTGGTCGTGGTTCCATGATAAAAACACATGGGTATCGTGACTAGTGACCACCCAAATCTGTCCTAGGTAGACTGAATGACCCCAACTGGCTATAGCACAGTGTCAGCTATCTGAAGGCAGGGGTGGTACTCAGTCCAGCTCCCTTTTCATCCTGGCAGGTGACCCTGCTCCTTCTCTGCGTGGCCATTTCAAGCTTCCCTGACTACACCTCCCCCACCCATTTTCTTCACATGTAAACAGGGAGCACAGACAAGCCTCTAACTGACAGCCCCTCTCCTCTGGCCTCTTCCTCCTCTCTAGCTCCAGGAGAGCCAGAATAGCAGATGCCCTTCAAGGACACACACTGCAGGCCTGAGACCCAGTCCGAGCACTCTGGGTGCTAAGGTAAGCCGAGTTCCTCTTCCATCTGCCCTGCTTCCCTCCTGAAGTGTGAGCATTCAGAACGGAGATCCAGGAGTAGACATTTAATTATCATGTCTGATGGGCCCAAGATGAGTGTACTCAAGGCCCGGAGTTCATGGACTAGCACAGATGGCCAGAGAAAAAGGTGACAGAGAAGGAGAAACTGAAGGCAGAGAGGTGCAGGCATGGGGGAGGGGCAGTAGACACTAGGACACTCACCATGCTGGATGTCCTTCCACAGGACCCAGTATTTGGAATTATCTTCAAAAGTCACAAGGCAGCTTTGCTTAGGACTGCTGACCTGAGGCAAAGAGAGGAGAGCATGGAGGAGCAGCATGGAGGAGCAGCATGGAGGAGCAAGCAGCAGGGAGGAGCAGCAGGGAGGAGAACATGGAGGAGCAGCAGGGCGGAACAGCAGGGAGGAGCAGCAGGGCAGAGCAGCATGGAGGAGCAAGCAGCATGGAGGAGCAGCATGGAGGAGCAGCAGGGAAGAACATCATGGAGGAGCAGCATGGAGGAGCAGCAGGGAGGAGCAGCAGGGAAGAGCATCATGGAGGAACAGCAGGGAGGAGAAGCAGGGAGGAGAACATGGAGGAGCAACAGGGAAGAGCATCATGGAGGAGCAGCAGGGAGGAGCAGCAGGGAGGAGCAGCAGGGAAGAGCAGCATGGAGGAGCAGCAGGGAGGAGCAGCATGGAGGAGCAGCATGGAGGAGCAGCATGGAGGAGCAGCAGGGAAGAGCAGCATGGAGGAGCAGCATGGAGGAGCAGCAGGGAAGAGCAGCAGGGAGGAGCAGCATGGAGGAGCAGCATGGAGGAGCAACATGGAGGAGCAGCATGGAGGAGCAGCAGGGAAGAGCAGCAGGGAGGAGCAGCAAGGAGGAGCAGCAGGGAAGAGCAGCAGGGAAGAGCAGCATGTATGCTTCCCACCTCAAAGTTTGGCCCTCAGGGACAGGGGCACATCTTAATGGGGCTGCTTTTAAGGACATAAGAGCAGGCCAGAGAGACATCTGTGCCCTGCCCAGTCTGATGCTTGCTTAAGTTCTCTGAAGAACCTGCAGGGCCACATTGCCCCTGAGGACAGCTCTGGTCCCTTCCACTTCCAGCTTCCAGGCACGAGGGATAAAAAGGGATGAGCAGAAAGACACATGAGCCTGGGCCCCAGGACCCGAGCAGACTCACCCGCTTGATCTTGCCGAGATAATATAGCCCGTCTGTCCACCGGCATAGCACGAACTGTCCCTCCGTCACCTTGGACATCAAGTCTTTGAAGTTCTTTTTGGTCTTAGACAGGGTCCCCTTGTTAGGGCTGGTGGCACCAAAGGCTTCCGGAGTCCCTGGTTCCAGAGCTTGAGTCTCCATTAGCTTCTGGTGACACCAGAGAAGAAAGAACAATGTTTATCTTGCCACCTGCTCCTGAAATTCTGTGAGGCTCTCAAACGCATGTATTGACAGGACAACTCTGGGAGGGAGACATTATTATCTCATTCTAGGGATAGGGGAACAGGAGACGCAAGGAGAAGTGGCCGATGACCCAGAGGCAGGGCCATGGATCACAAGGAGTCTATGCCATACCTCGCTGCTTCTAATAGAGTGAATCTTCCCACTGTGCCTGGTGCAAAGGACCCATGGATCTGAGCCCCACTACGTGTCCAGGAGGCTTTGTCCCATATGTGGGCCAGTTCTGAGGATGCAAGCACTTCAGATGTTATGTTTCCCCTAAAGTGTGTTCAGAGAAAGGCCCACCTAGCACTGAAAACTCTTGAGGTGGCATGGGAACTGTGTGACACAGCCACGTGCCTCCCTTTTGTAATTCCCCTTTCTAATCTCGATTAACCGATGACTTCATGGGAACCAGTCCGGGGCATTTAAACCTGCCACAGGCACATCAGCCCACAGCAGCTAAGCCATTCCCATTGCGTGTAACACATCTGGCTCTTCCCATCTCATCAAAGTGCTGCCTTTCGCTTCCCTGGCACAGTGGGTCCTGGTGCAGCGGCCTGAGAATCTCTGAATCTCCACCCTAGAGTAGTTGGAGCATCCTGCCCAATTCCCCAGCATGTTCTGCTTCCAACTCTGTCTCAAGTCTTCCTCATCAATTATTTCATTCATCTTTCCCAAGCCTATTTTCCTGAGCCTGTTGCTTGCTACTGCCTGACACCTGGTACAGGGAGTCTCAGGACACCCAGCTTCCCTCCAGGAATCTTCCAGAAGGGTTGTGGCTTCCCAAACCTTCACTGGTGGCCAGCGTTATTGCTTTCTCCCCTCGGGGGTGGGGGGCTCACCTGGCATCACATTCCTCCACATACATACACTCTAAGGTTAAACACAGCTTCCTTAGTTGCAGTGTGTGGGGACGGTGGGGGCGCTCTTTTTCAGGGTCCCTCCCTCTGCCTAAGTGTTGGGCACCTGGTGCCCTGCCAGCCCACAAGAAGACAGCTCTGGGTGTGTTTCCATGTGAGTGCCTCTTCAGAGACTGTAGGGTAGTCTGGCAGTGTGCTAGTCCTATACGGGAAAACTAAATACACGTGGACATGTGAGGGGCCTGAGGCGGCGGGGCATAGTCAGGGTCTTGGGTCTCCCGATGATGGAAGTCAAGCTCCTTTTGCCTTCTCTCTCCTGTCGTCTATTACTCCAGGGCAGCGGCACAGGCACCAGGTGAGGGCTGTAGTCAGAACTTTTGCCCTCTTCCCTGGCACTTGGCTCTTTGGGAGCTGGGAGGTCCCTGCTTGCTTGGGCCTGGAGTACCGCCGGCCGGCCGGCCTCAGCAGGTTCACAAACTGACATTTCCTCCCCCACTGAGCTTTTGGGGGCAAGCCGGGTCGCTGTGCCCCCGAGGCCGTGCTGGGCCCCCGGGTGGTGGCCCCCCCATCCCGCCTCCATCCTCCTGGAGAGGGCCCCCGCGGGCTGTGATTGGCTGATTCAAACCCATCGGCACTGAAATGCTTGTTTGCGGGTTCCCGTCGGAGTCCAGTTCAAATCCGCGGCACTGGGCGCGCGGGGCCGGGCGGGGGCAGGAAGCGCGCATGATTCATGCGCCGAGGCCTCTCCAGGGCGGCCGTTGGCTTTTTAAAAGGGTGTTCAGGGGGGAGGATAGCTTGCAGAAAGTGTCCCCTTCAGTTTCAGGCACTCCTTTCCTCAGTTGCTCTAATTGCAAACTTTCTCCCGCTCCCAGCCGATCGTGCCTGACTTTGGACGTGAGCAAAATCCCAAATGCCCTGCCTATCCTCCTCTCCATAGCTTCAAATGGAAAAGAAAAGACACGCGGTCACAAACGGAGACCTGTCACCCACACCCTGCCCAGCGCTGGGGATGTGGCTGGGACTCCCGCTGCCCTGAGGGTACCGCTCGGGCTCCATCTCTGTCCCCATCCCACAAGCGCGCAGCTCGCTGTACTCCAGCCCCCGCCCGGGGATCGTAGGGCTCAATCTAGGTTTCTAGGAGAGGGGTCGTGTGCAGGGATTAAAGCGTGAAACGCGGACACTCCCGGGGCGTCCGCAGCGCGGGACTTACCGCGAGGCAGTGCGTCAGCCGGTCCCACTTGGAGTCTAGCCACCAGGCACATCGGCGGCGGCGGTGCGCTCGGCCCAGGGCTGCCTGGCCGAGTGTCCGCCCCTGGGGCCGGGGTAGGGGTCTCGGCGGGGGCGGGGAGGGGCGGGGGCGCCGCAGGGAGGAGGGGACGCGGGGAGGGAGGGGCCGGTGAGCTCAGGAAGGGGCCCCCCGGGCGCGGGGCGCCATCTTTTTCGCGTTTTCCCGCGAATTATTGACGTCCCCGCTTATGTAATTAGCAGGGGCCGCACCGGCTTTGCCATTGGAGCCCGCGGCTGGCGGGGCCCCGCAGCGTCTCCCGGGGCCGCCCCCGCGCAGCGAGTCGAGCGGGCACACGCGGAAACACAGCTGTACAGAACCACGGCTGGGCGAGCGTTCGCACACCACACGCACACAGCTACTACACCCAGACCTTTCAAGACCCGGGTTGGTCTCCCAGCACCTTGATCTTACAGAACCGACATTCCACACCACTCCCTGGAGACCAGGGCAAGCCTAAGAGAATCAGACACAGGACACACACACACTGTACACACACACACACACACACACACACACACGTGTGTGTGTGTGTGTGTGTGTCATAAGTCACAACATTCAAATGACACTGCCCTCAGCATAGACTCCCTGGAAACCACGTGCAAGGCATACACAAGTCAGCAGCATGGAGCCCCGACACAGTGACCACAAGACCCACTCGAGTGTGCCAGTCACGCACTGCACTGTAGAGTTAACAGTGTAAAAGTGATAGTCACACTGACTATGATAGACCATGTGCACAAACTCGACAAATACGTAAAGGGCAAGCTTAAGACAGATCTCGTGGATAGGTCTCCAATCAGATAAGATCTCCCTCCGGGAGAAAAAAACCAGAGTGTCCTCAACCAGACGTACTCTTGGCGCCAGAGCTTGAGATAGTGTCGGCCAACACCCCCTACCTGCATCCCTGCTTTCAATCTGGACTGCCCCCTGCACCTGCTCGCATGGCCCCCTGCAGACACACCCTGCTGGGATGAGTGCATTCCTGGTGTGGCTGCTCTTTCCTCCCTGTTCATTTTTCAGGGGTCACATTGGCCCTCTGCTCCCTAGGGTGTGGGCAGTCTGTCCTGCAGTTCCCGTCTGCCTTCCACCTTTGCCCCTCAGCTTGAGAAACAGGAGTCCTCTTCCACATGCCCACATTCCCCTCTACCCCTGGGTCTTACTGCTTCTGGTCCTCCTGGGGATTTGACCCACAGCAGAATCTGGCTGAGCCTGGAAAGGAAGTTGGTAGCAGCTCCACCAGACAGGCTCGTCCAGCCTAAGAAGGCATAGCTGCACATCACTTTCTGCAGAGATAAACCCTCTCTGTGCAGGAAGCTCTGTCATGAGCCTCTAGGCTGGCCAGAGGCACCTTTAGGATTCCAGGGACAGAGAGAACAGAGCGAGCCTGGCTCTGTGGCTCACGGGCTGGCGCCACCCATTCCTGGATGTGAGGCTGAGTGTGTCGCTTTAGTTGTCCAGCTGTTGGGAAGGTTAGAGGCACTGTATGCAAAGCCCCTGTTTCCCATGGGTGGGCAGAAGGTAAATAGCTTGCTTCGTCCAGTCTGTATTCATCCACTGTTTTCTTATGTAGGGCTACAACTGGCTTTGGGCACAAAGGCAAGTAAGAGAAATGGGGCCCGCAGTCTGGTGAGGCAGCCAGTACAGGGGTAACACTTTTATATAAAAAAGATCTTTAGCAGCCGGGCGTGGTGGCTCACGCCTTTAATCCCAGCACTCGGGAGGCAGAGGCAGACAGATTTCTGAGTTCGAGGCCAGCCTGTTCTACAAAGTGAGTTCCAGAACAGCCAGGGTTATACAGAGAAACCCTGTCTCGAAAAACCAAAAAAACCAAAAAACCAAAAAAAAAAAAAAAAAATCTTTAGCATAGAATTAGGGAATTGTTGCTGTGAGGCCAGTTCTGCCTCTGAGCAGGGGGATTGTGGGTAAGCTAGCCCCCAAGGTTTATTTATATACCCTGTCCTATCTGTTCCAAAGCGGTGGCAACTAGATAGAGGTTAACATGGGGCTCAAGAAGGAGCAGGTGTTTTGGTAAATGAGAAGGTGTTGACATACTAAAGACTGTAATGTCACAAGGAAGGTTGTATGTCATTCGCAGTGGTTTACAGGCTAAGATCCATGGAGAAACTGGCATTTGGACAGGATGCAGAAACAGAGAGGCCCATATTTCAGGAGGAGGGAATTTCAGGAGGGACTGATCAAAAAAAAAAAAAAATCCAGGTTAAAAAAATAAGAAGTGCTAGCTAGGTGTGGTGGTGCAGGCCTTTAATCCCAGCACTTGGGAGGCAGAGGCAAGTGGATCTGAGTTTGAAGCCAGACTGGTCTATAGAGTGAGTTCCAGGACAGCCAGATCTACATAGAGAAACCATGTCCTGAAAAACCAATAAATAGAGTAATAAAAAAATGATCAGTGCTTGCTTAGGCAACATAGATACTAAAATTTGAATGATACAGAGAAACTTAGTCTGGCCCCTGTGCAAGGATGACATGCAGATTAACGAGCATCCCATGTTTCCCCGCATGTCTTAGTTAGGGAAATTGCTAATTTGATTAGTGATGGAAACTGCTGTGAACAGACACCATGACTGAGGCAACTCTTATTAAGGACAACATTGAATTGGGGCTGGCTTACAGGTTCAGAGGATCAGTCCATTATCATCAAGGCAGGAGCCTGGCAGCATCCAGGCGGGCATGGTTCAGGAGAAGCCAAGAGTTCTACATCTTCACTGAAAGGAAGCCAGGAGCAGACTGTTTTCAGGTAGCTAGGTCTGAAAGCCCACACCCACAGTGACACACTTCCTCCAACAAGGTCACACCTCCTCCAGCAAGCCACACCTCCTAATAGTGCCACTCTCTAGGCCAAGCATGTTCAAATCACCACATTCCACTCCTTGACGCCCCCACCCCCAGGCTTGTTCAAAAACATGAGTCTATGGGGACCATACCTAACCATAGCATAATGCTAAAACCTTTAGTCCAACTTCAAAAGTTTCTAAAGTCTGTAACAGTCTCAATAATGTTAAAAGTCCAAAGTTCAAAGTCTCTTCTGATGTTCATCCAATCACTTAACTGTAGTCCCCTAGAAAATCAAAAAGCAGATCACATACCTCCAACATCACAGGATATACATTACCATTCCAAAATGTCATAGTGAGGAAATACTGAAAATCAAAGCAAGACCAAAAAAAAAAAACAAAAAAACAAAACAAAACAAAACAAAAAAACAAAACCAGCTGGGCAAACTCCAAACTCTGCATCTCCATGTCTGATGTCAAAGTGGTTTTCAGATCTCCAACTCCTTTCATTTTTGCTGCCTGCACCCCCTGTTAGCAGCTTTCCTCAGCAGGTATCCCATAGCTCTAGCATCTCGAACATCTTAAGGTATCCAAGGCAACTTCAACTTTCAACTTCACAGCTTCTTGTTCCAATGTCTGGGATCCACACCTGATCTTCTGGACTCCTCCAAAGGGCTTGGGTCACATCTCCAGCTCTGCCCTCTGTAGCACTCTAGGTTCTGGTTGACTCTACTCCACTGCTGCTGCTGTTCTTGGTGACCATCCCATGGTACTGACATGTCCAGTTCTCTGGGATCTTCCACTGCAACTAGGCTTCACCAATAGCCTTTCATAGGTTCCCTTCATGGTGTCAAGCCTCAACTCCTTTGCATGACC
>NC_034592.1:22207899-22249360 GCF_900095145.1 Mus pahari
CTGTCTTCAGACACTCCAGAAGAGGGAGTCAGATCTTGTTATGGATGGTTATGAGCCACCATGTGGTTGCTGGGATTTGAACTCCGGACCTTCAGAAGAGCAGTCGGGTGCTCTTACCCACTGAGCCATCTCACCAGCCCCTAGACTCCTACTCTTGATTCTAAAGCCAGAACCACACGGCCGAAGCTGCTGAGGTCTGCTGCTTCCTGTGACTGGAACATGGCCCCTTGTTCTATTACCTTATCACCAGCCTTCTGTTTTCCAACTCCTTCACTGCCTAAGTTTGGCTGTCCTGGAACTTGTTTGTAGATTGACCTTGAACTCATCAAAATGTTCTTCATGAGACTAAACCACAGCACTGTCTAAACTGGGTTGTTTTGAGTCTTCCTCTGTTAATGCAATTAATTTAACTCTCTTCACCTCTCAGACAGACTCTTCAGACAAGGGCAAAAAGCAGCTGCATTCTTCACCAAAATACCACAAGAATAGCCCCTCAGCCACATACTAAAATTCTTCTCCTCTGAAATCTCTATAACCAGCAACAAAGTCTTCAATATTCCTACCAGGATGGCCCATTAAGTCCCTCTTAAGGCATTGCGCTGCTTTCCAAATCCAAAATCCACATTCCTCCAAACAAGAGCATGGCCAGCCCCATCACGCCAATACCCCAGTCTCTGGCACCAACTTCTGTCTTAGCTGGGGTTTCCATTGCTGTGAAGAGACACCTCGACCAAGGCAACTCTTATGAAGGACATTTCATTGGCGCTGGCTTACAGGTTCAGAGGTCCAGTCAATTATCAAGGCAGGAACATGGCAGCATCCAGGCAGGTATAGTGCTGCAGAAGCTGAGTTCTACATTTTTATTGAAAGGAAGCCAGGAGCAGACTGTTTTTAGGTAGCTAGGTGGAGGATCTGAAAGCCCACACCCACAGTGACACACCTCCTCCAACCAGGCCACACCTCCTAATAGTGCTACTCCCTGGACCAAGCATGTCTAAACCATCACACCCCATAAGAATGCTGTTAGCTGCATTTCTGTGTTTTCTGAGTGTTCCCCCACCCCCAACCCCTCACCCCCGACCCCAGGGTTGTTGATGTTGAAAAGCTTCAAGTGAGACTGATTTAAAATTTAAAACGAGGCAAAAGATATTAGCAGATCATTCCCCAAAGGGAAAACCCAAATAGCCAAAGTGGCCAAAAATAAGAAGAGATGTTCACCTCCACTGACCATGGGAGAAGGGCTCTTGGCCATGCAAACTGAAGGAGTGCGCTGCACCCTCAGATGTCCCCAGTGTGGCCAAGAGCTAAAGTGCGTCCATCTTAGGGAATGGGGGCAGTTATGGTGCAGCACAGGGGCCTCTCAGGTTTGCCAATGGAGATGTCAGTTGCTAGGACTTTGGAGAGCTGTTGGGTAATGTTATGTGGGATTTAAGACGCTGGTGCCTTCAGTTGAGTGTCACCTGGCATGCAAAAACAAACAAACAAATAGAAAAGAGAAGAAAAGAGAGGAAGAAAGAAATCGGTCCCTCACTAGCAGCAGTCCAGATACATAAACTGTGAAGGGTTCACTCAATAGAATTCTATCCTGAGAGAAACTAAGCTAAGACAGTGAACCCTAGCATACATACATTCTAGGGGGAGATGAGCACGGACATACCTAGGTATTGTGTAATAGAAAATTTAACATGTGTGGCTCCGCCGTGCATGGTTTTAGAGACAGGTAGTGCAGAAGTATTAACCACGCATGAGCAATGAAAGATACCTGTTGCTGGGTGGTGGTGGCGCATGCCTTTAATCCCAGCCCTTGGGAGGTAGAGGTAGGCAGATCTCTGAGTTCAAGGCCAGCCTGGTCTACAGAGTGAGTTCCAGGACAGCCAGGGCTACACAGAGAAACCCTGTCTCGAAAAACCAAGAGGGAATACCTAGAAGCATTGAAACGCACAGGACCTCAAAAGTTCATGAAAATTAAAAGATTCACAAGCCCCCCCTCCTCCAAAAGAGTTTAAAAGTCGTTAACAAGGGGGCTGGGGAGATGGTTCAGTGGGCTGAGTGCTTGCTTGATGACCACGAGGGAATGACACCAGATCCTCAGAGTGCACTGTACAAGCACAGTGGTCACAGTGGATTGCATCCAAGTGGAGGCAGGCAGAGATTACAGCCACCCAGACTAACTAACAGGAACAGCTCCAAGCACTCTGGAGGCAGAGGTAGGCAGATCTCTGTGAGTTCCAGGCCAGCTTTGTCTATAGATGGAGTTCTAGGACAGCCAAGGTTACAAAGAGAAAGCCTGTCTCAGAAAAAAAAAAAATTTACATCTCTCAGGGAAGAAATACAAGTAACCTAGTCATTGTAAAGGTGGGGCACACAAGACCCTAAGAGGAGAGAAGAAGATACTCGACCTTGACCTCAGGCCTTCCCGTGTGTACACGTGGGCAAATGCACTACACACACAAGCATGTACCCACCCTCCAAGGGAGCAAATGTGTTCTGGAGAGAGAGAGCTCTGATGGAGCTGCCTGCAGGGTAGGAGATCCAGGGGCGTGGATTTAGTGAGCTGTCACTCACGGTGGGGTAGGGGTTTTGTCAATGCAGCTGCCTGTGAGTCACCCATGCTGCTATACTTAGCCATTTGATGTGAACAGGTGCTGGCTGGTTCAAGTCTCCTAGGGAGAGTTAGACTCCAGGTTGGGACATCTGGCCACTGTGAAGATAAGAGGTGCAGGAGCCTGAGGCAGGGCTGCTTGGTAGTTAGGTGTGCAGGTGGTTGTGGATCACAGCTCCACTATGTCTGGCATTAGCTGTCCTCCTCCTTTAAGACTTATCACAACTCAGTGATGTCTTGGCAGACATCAGGCAGGGAGAAGATGGGGGCTTAGAGTGGCAGTGGGATTTCTACACACCACACCACACACATACACACACACACCACACACATACACACATACCACACACACATACACACCACACACAAATACACACACACACCACACATATACACACAGCACACATACACATACAGATATACCACACACACACACACAGCACACACATACATGTACCATACACATATAGATACACACACCTATAGACTCAGAGATACACCACACACAGATAAACACACCAAACACACACATACACACAGATATGCATACCACACACATACATAGATCCACACACCACACACACAGATACACATATCACACACATACATACAGATACACAACCACACACACATAGATACACAGATACACCACACACACAGATACACACACCACACACATAATACAGAAACACAACCACACACACACACACACACACACACCATACGCACACTCAAAGACACATAGATATACCACACACACACAACACACAGAGACATACACACACAGATACACATGCCACACCATACACACATCGCACACACAGATGTACACACAGATACACATACACATAATATAAATACACACACTATACACACACTCATAGACACATAGATATACCACATACAACACACACAGATATACACACTATACCACGCACTCACCACACACACAGATGCACAGAGATGCATACACACACACACACACACACACACACACACACACACTCTCTCTCTCACACACACACACTCTCTCTCTCTCTCTCTCTCTCTCACAAACACACACACACACTCTCTCACACACACACACACCAGGGCATGCTCCATCCCCTCAGCTGTGCCTCCTCCTCCCTCAGCACTGATCCCCATTTTCATTCAGTTAAGGAAGATGTAGAATTATGCAAGGAAGAAAATAATGCCCCTGGAGAAGTTCTCCATCTTACACCTAGAACCGCCTTTCCTGGAATGCGGCTCCCAAACAGTAACTCATTGTTTCCTGCGCAGTCACTGACTTTGGGAGAACATTGTTTTGTTTCAGGATCATTTGCTCAAGTCATAAGCAACTTAGCATCCATGAAAGTGCTATACTAAGAAAACATGCTTTTCAAAATATTTGAATATTACCATCTTTTAAAAATATTTGAATATTCAGTCTTCCGGAATAAACTGATCATGCAGGTGATTAGCTGATGTTGTCTAAATTTGGGGGTCAGTTTAGAATGCTCTCCCCATGGAGGTGTTGATTTTTCAAATGATGGTAGAAAACATTGCATTAACACGTTTGAAAACAAAAGTGCCTGTGGCCTTAATTACCTGCCAAGCCATAAATGCTTTTTACCTGTGGCTTTTGTGGGTAAATAGCAGAAGCTCAGCGTCTGCCTTGTAGAAAGAGAACCTTTGCCAGCTCACAGCACTGTCCCTACCCCATCGCCGTGGAATCCAGTGTCTCCTCCCTTTCTATGAATTTTAGTCTGTCCATCTGTTAAAAATTAAGTGGTCCTTCATATCTCCTTTCAACATCTGACAGTCAGTTGGGGAGCTATGCTGTGGACATATTCTCTGCTGGGATCTGGGTGTGCTGTGCTGATGAAGAAAGTCGGACCGCTGGCCTCAAGATGTTCCTGACCCAGAGCTGCTGGGGAAGAGAAGTAGGGACAGACACGTCAGTGGGTAATTGCTCAGATAAACAGGCTGGCTTTGAGCACACACAAATGACTTCCAGTATTCCCCTGACTCCCAATCATTGAATCATTTGACCTTGTGACCTTTGTCCTTGTGTCTCCTTCATGGGGTAACCTGGGACACTTACTTACCTAACCAGGGCATTATAGCTACTCGCTGATTAAACTTAAAACTTAGAACAAGTCTGTGATTTTCTGTCATTTGTCATAAAACATCTCACATAAATACTTGGCTTGTTTAACTCCAAGTCTTTATATTTGAGATCTGTCTGTCTGTTCGCCTGTCAGTCAGTCCATCCATCCATCCATCCATTCATCCATCCATTTATTTGAGACAAGGTTGTCCTGGAACTCACTTTGTAGGCCAGGCTGGCCTCGAACTCAGAGATCTGCCTCCTGAGTGCTGAGATTAAAGGTGTGTAACACCACTGGCCCTCATTGAGAACAGTTTTGTCTCCTTATTTTTATGGCGTGTTGCCTCATTTTGGTTTTGAGGAGATAGTAAATGAGACAAAGTTAAGCCATCAACCAGGGTGCCTGCTCTGCACACACACACACACACACACACACACACCCCTCCCTTGCTCCTGTCGGTGTGCAGCTTCAGACACCCTTGGTATCACGTGGTAGTTCACCCTCCAGTGTTACCTCACCCCACCCCCACCNCACACACACACACACCAGGGCATGCTCCATCCCCTCAGCTGTGCCTCCTCCTCCCTCAGCACTGATCCCCATTTTCATTCAGTTAAGGAAGATGTAGAATTATGCAAGGAAGAAAATAATGCCCCTGGAGAAGTTCTCCATCTTACACCTAGAACCGCCTTTCCTGGAATGCGGCTCCCAAACAGTAACTCATTGTTTCCTGCGCAGTCACTGACTTTGGGAGAACATTGTTTTGTTTCAGGATCATTTGCTCAAGTCATAAGCAACTTAGCATCCATGAAAGTGCTATACTAAGAAAACATGCTTTTCAAAATATTTGAATATTACCATCTTTTAAAAATATTTGAATATTCAGTCTTCCGGAATAAACTGATCATGCAGGTGATTAGCTGATGTTGTCTAAATTTGGGGGTCAGTTTAGAATGCTCTCCCCATGGAGGTGTTGATTTTTCAAATGATGGTAGAAAACATTGCATTAACACGTTTGAAAACAAAAGTGCCTGTGGCCTTAATTACCTGCCAAGCCATAAATGCTTTTTACCTGTGGCTTTTGTGGGTAAATAGCAGAAGCTCAGCGTCTGCCTTGTAGAAAGAGAACCTTTGCCAGCTCACAGCACTGTCCCTACCCCATCGCCGTGGAATCCAGTGTCTCCTCCCTTTCTATGAATTTTAGTCTGTCCATCTGTTAAAAATTAAGTGGTCCTTCATATCTCCTTTCAACATCTGACAGTCAGTTGGGGAGCTATGCTGTGGACATATTCTCTGCTGGGATCTGGGTGTGCTGTGCTGATGAAGAAAGTCGGACCGCTGGCCTCAAGATGTTCCTGACCCAGAGCTGCTGGGGAAGAGAAGTAGGGACAGACACGTCAGTGGGTAATTGCTCAGATAAACAGGCTGGCTTTGAGCACACACAAATGACTTCCAGTATTCCCCTGACTCCCAATCATTGAATCATTTGACCTTGTGACCTTTGTCCTTGTGTCTCCTTCATGGGGTAACCTGGGACACTTACTTACCTAACCAGGGCATTATAGCTACTCGCTGATTAAACTTAAAACTTAGAACAAGTCTGTGATTTTCTGTCATTTGTCATAAAACATCTCACATAAATACTTGGCTTGTTTAACTCCAAGTCTTTATATTTGAGATCTGTCTGTCTGTTCGCCTGTCAGTCAGTCCATCCATCCATCCATCCATTCATCCATCCATTTATTTGAGACAAGGTTGTCCTGGAACTCACTTTGTAGGCCAGGCTGGCCTCGAACTCAGAGATCTGCCTCCTGAGTGCTGAGATTAAAGGTGTGTAACACCACTGGCCCTCATTGAGAACAGTTTTGTCTCCTTATTTTTATGGCGTGTTGCCTCATTTTGGTTTTGAGGAGATAGTAAATGAGACAAAGTTAAGCCATCAACCAGGGTGCCTGCTCTGCACACACACACACACACACACACACACACCCCTCCCTTGCTCCTGTCGGTGTGCAGCTTCAGACACCCTTGGTATCACGTGGTAGTTCACCCTCCAGTGTTACCTCACCCCACCCCCACCCCAGCTGCAAGGTGAGCGAGGCGTGAGGAGAGCAGAGCTCCCTCCCCCTGTGTTTGATGTGACTAATGCTTCAGGAGGTTAAGTGGCTTACTCAAGGTCACACAGCTGGAAGTTAGACACAGAAAGTGGGGTCAGGTAGCTGGCTGAGGAGATCTTCCAGGTCAGCACCCCTAATTCCTCATTTTCTGACCGGGGTGAGGGGCAGTAGGGTGGGGTGGGTGGGAGGGGAGGGATCATTTAAGAACACACAGGGCAGGCTGAGCAATCAGTGTCGGAGCAAGAAAGCAATGAGTCTCTCCCTGTCCAGATCTGCATGTCAGCTCTCAGGCAGTCCCCTGGAGTCTTTTCTTTACATTATTTTTTAATCTTTTTAAATTAAAATATAATTATCTCCCTCCCCCCTTCCCTTTCCTCCCTTCCCTTCCCAAGTTCCCCCCCTCCTACTTCTCCCATGCCTCCCCTAGTCTCAAGATAACACCTTCTTCTCCAATCATTGTTCCATATATACATACGTGTGTGTGTGTGTGTTGTGTGTGTGCATATAAAATACATATGAATATAATCTTCTGAATCCATTTCTGTTGTTTGTGTGAGAACCTGAAATCACCGATAACATGTTCACCCAGTCTTCCGGGCCAATCCAAGCCCTGGGCACACACCTTTTGTGTGACCACGGCTTCTACAGGACTGGACTTCAGCCCTGGTATTTCCCATTTCCACAGTCAGTCCGTCCAGCGTGTAGCTTGTATCGCAGGAGATGTGATGAGGGCCACCTCCTCTGGGCTGGTTAGTGACAACTTTGGTGTCAATTTGGCTAGGCTGTGGGGCTCTGGTCTGGGAGTTGTGGCGAAGGCAGCCCAAAGCCAGATCACACCAGGTAGGCTGAAGGAGACAATCTTCCCTGGTGTGAGTGGGACCCGGTCAATCAGCTGAAGGCCTGCAAAGTGAAAAACGAGGCTTCCAGAGAAGAAATTCCTCTCAAAACTGCAGCATACCTGAGCCACAAGCCTTTCAGTCCACCCGACAGATTCCAAGCTTGCTGGCCTGACACAGCCTTAACAAGCTAATTCCACAAATCGATTCCTTGTAAATATTACCTACAGATGCGTGTCTCTCTCATACTGGCTCTGTCTCTCCCCACCCAGACTGAAACACACTCATTCAGAGTCTGTGAGGGCAGAGCCTGTTCAGGTCCCTTGAGGCTCATCTGTACCCCAACAACAGGTGGGGCTCCTTTCTTCCTTTCCAGTCTCATCTTCTGGGCAAAAATCTCCCACCTTTCTTCTTTAGCTCACCACAGCCATGCTTTGTCTGTAGCTACCTTTTTCTAAGGCCAGGAGGGTCCAGATGGGAACAGATGTACCAGAGAAAACTTTGGGGAGATCTGGAGCCTCATAGCCACAGATGAGAGACTCTGACTGGTCCCTTAGGACATTGGCAGACGCACACCTGTTGAGCCTGTCGTATGGTCATACCTGTTGGGCCTCTTGTATGGTATTCCCTAGAGCTTGGTAAGAGAGGCTGTACCAGTGCTTTCGCAGCATCCAGAGGTGTCCTCGACACCACAGGAAGTGCTCATTTTCTCCAGCTCTGTAACAGGACGAAGAGCTGTGCAGAGAGTGCTAACCATGGAGGCTCTCGATTACCAGCAACCAGGCTAAACTGCCTGTCTTAGGCAAAGCGGAGGCTGGTAAGGACCTGAAGGACCAGCAAGAGAGCAGAGCATAGTCATAGACCATAGTTCCTAGGTCAGGGAGCTATAGGAAGTTCACCCAAGGTAAGGCTGCAGGCTCAGTCTGACCCTGCTTCCTCTCCAAGGGTCATCCTGAGAATGTGATCTGATGTTATTCCAAGCTGTATTTCAAACATCCTGTCTGCTCTCCCGGCAAAGAGACATGGTAGTTCTACTATTCATTTATCAGGATGCTGGCCTCGGAAGGTAAGTGTTCTGTTTTCCATTCCTCAAAATTGGGAATTCTCCCTAAAGGCGTTTTAAGGTAGAGTTAGATGCTTGTAAGATTCCAAGTGACCCCTAAACCTCTTGGAGCAGTAGCCCAACTTAAGCCAACGACACAGAACCTAGACTTAGAGCCAGCTTAACTCACGATCGCGCTTTGTCCTCTACTAGATCAGAACTTTGCTTAAGACAGCTGATCTCGAAGGACCACGGTTCTCTCCTTCTGAGAAATGAGAGCATCGAACCTACAGACACGGTAAATGGAAAACTACGAGGCTGAGGGTGAGGGGTGGGGACTGACGGCCAACGTAGCTTCTTGGTGTCCTGCTCAAGCTGTCCAGTTTGCTGAGTAACTTGATAAGCAAGCAATCCTCATTGTCCCAATTTGACCGCTGCTTTTGCCAAAACAAACAAGTGACACCACAACAAAACTCAAGAAAGAGTTGTGTAGCTCCTGGGACTGACTGTAGCTCGGTTGCTAGCCTAGCGTGCACGTAGTCTTGGGTTCTCACTTTAGCAAAGCATAGCGTTGGGCATGGCATTGTAGCCCCTTAGCTTGCAGAAAGGAGAGACATGGAGATTAGAAGTTCAAGGTCATCTTCATCTACAAAGTAAGTTTTGAGGCCAGCCTGGGTTCCTTGAGACCCTGTGCTAAACAAACAAACAAACAAACACCGAGCCAGCAAACCATCCAGCGCCATGACCAACCTAACACAATGGGCAGATGCCTCTGTACCGCATTTGTGAGCTGCAACCTCATAAATGAGCCCACAGTGTTTTCTTTTTAGCAGCCCTTTTGACATTTTCATTTTAATATGTGAAACCTGGCTACTTGTCTCCGGGAGAGTTTATGGAAAAAGTGCTTCCAGCTGGCTTTGGGGCAGCCCATAAAAATGTCCTGCAAACTTTGCCCAGTTAGAAATGAGAAACGGCTGGCAGCAGAGCCAGTGACGCCACAGGCCAGGCTGAGGCCCACCGCGCTCATTATCAAGAGGGTCCTCCTTCATTCCTTCCTGGTGCCTGGTCAAAGGATGGGGCCCAGGAGCTGTTAAAGAGAAACCGCAGCTTTCAGATCGCAGATAAATACATCCTTTACACACAGGGTCTCTGGTTCAGACTGTTTGGAAGGGCGTGGACGAACAAGGACGAGTTTCCATCCCTTTAACTGGAGGGACTGATGAAGACACTCATTTTCTGCCTCTATCTCTCCCTGGTCCCAGGCTCGCATCCTTTCTGGAAGTCCTCGTTGGTAGCTTTACCTCAGCACAGATTTGTGCACCCATGGGACTTAAAGCCTTCCATAGGGACCTTCTAGCTTCAGGGTCAAGTTTAACCTTAGCTGACTTCAAATTCACAACCCTACCTTCATCTCCCCAGGGATTATAGGCATGTGCCACGATGCCCAGCTACAAGGCTTTATGGAATACATACGCAAGCCATGTCTGTAGCTTCTCAAACTCTCCATCCCAGCCTGGTCTTCTGATACACAACATCCTAAGACTGGCTGCACACTGTATCCTGCAGTTTCCACTCAGAATCTTGGACTAGAACTCACATGGGCTGGGTTCTTTGTGACTGGATATTTACTTCCCAGACAGTCCCCCACCTCTCCCATGGGGGAGTGGTTAGGATCCCACAGGCAGGGTTAGATACCCCTGCTTGTGCACCTCTATAGGGCACACCACTTCTCTGCTCATCATGTTTTTTTTGGGGGGGGGTGGGGTAGGGGGACAAGGTACAGCAACACAGCTTTCTGTTGAGCTGGTCAAGGGTTGCCCTGGGCATGGGGTTGGAGAGTGTGGGTGGAAGGGCTTCTTCTGAGTGGTTCTCTGACACAGCCACTCGGAGGAGCTATGCTCTGGACACCCACTTGTCAGGGAGCATGGTCTTCATCTCGTGACCTCCGAAGCCCAGTGATATGTTGAAAGAAAACCATCCATGTCTCTGGACGGGCAGTGCTGTGTGGCTGTATGATACTTGCCTGGCCTCTCCCTATCACATGACCGTTCACAGTCAGCTATAGGAATGCCTGTGTATGTTCTTCCTGCTTCAGTCCCAGGAACCTGCCCTGGGATGCTGGTTACCTGGTGTTCTGATACACAAAACATCCTAAGACTGTCTGCAGACTCCAGGTATCTTGCAGAGTTGGGGAGGGGCATTAGAGGCCAATAGGACATTCACAGAACCATGGAGGGATGGAAAAGGAAGCTATAGCCAATTTCTGCCCTTTGAGGATATGGGCTCCTTGTCAAAATTCTTTTGTTTTAAAAGAGATTGGCAAAAATCTGGCTTTGTGTATGTATGAGTGTGAAAGATTCTAACTTTACTTTAGTTGTTGCTGTTTGTTTGTTTGAGACAGGGTTTCTCTGTGTAGCCTTGGCTGTCCTGGAACTCACTCTGTAGACTAGAGCTGGCTTTGAACTCATAGAGATCCTTCAGATTCTACCTCCTGAATGCTGGGACTAAAGGTGTTCATTGCCAGGCCAAATTCTAGCTGCTGAAAGCTGACAATTCAAACAATTTAAAAGAAAGCTCAGGCCAATGACAGACCCCAGAAGAGTGCAGAGTTTGCTACAGGTGTGTGCTCGGACCTCCAGAGATTAAACTAGAAAGAGACACGCCTGCTCTAGCCTGCTCTTTTCCTGTCAGGTGACGGGTTCACATGGAGCAAGGCTCAGGTATCTGCCCTCAGGGGCGTGTACTGCACCTGCCCAGCAGAAGGCTGTTTGGGGACACCACAACTCAGGAGCAGCGGTGTTTTCATAGACCCCTGGTCTGAGGGCCTTGGAGAGCTTTATTTGCCTCAGTAACCATATGTGGGAGTCTGCAGACACCAGGAACTGTGTTGTATGGGATCATGCCTTGTTGTTTAGAAAGCTCTGAGAACAATTTGGGACCTCTGCCCAGAGTATGTAGGACTTCATGCCTGTCCTTTGAGTTTGTGTCTCATGCCTGGCTTCTTTTGATCCCTCCACATGGTCATAGCTGTGCCTGTAAAAAGATATTCTTTTACCCCTCCACCAAAGACAAAAAGAAGTGCTTTCTAGAATAAGGCGTGCTATAAACACTTAAGTCCAGATAAATGGCAAGTGCTCCAAAAGGGAAGAGATGACCGATAAGAGACTGCTCTGATGAGTCACCACTAGAATGGACCACCCAGGGCTTCACACAGAGCAGGTGCTCTGACAGAAGGGGGGGTGGTGGAGCGGGGGGTGGGGTGGGTGGGTGGGGCGTGGTGAGGCGTGGCAGGGGCGGGGCTTACAGATAAGAGCCCACAGCCTTGGCTTCCTCAGCTATGCGATGGAGATGACTCCAGAACCTTTCTCATCAGAGTTATTGAGAGGCCTGGATCAGACTGAGGAGGTCAAGTGTCTGGTACAGGACAGCCACCTAGTCACATGGTATCCTGAAGGGGTCTTGGGGACTATGGGGTGCAGTCCTGGGGGGGGGGGAGGAAACGGGTAGATAGTTAGGAAAGTCCAACTCTCTGGCACTGCGAAGTGCCTGTGGTGAACTCAGGGTCTGCCTAAGCGCCAGTCATTGAGAGACGGGCACTGTTGTGTAAGGCGTTCCAGGTTAAGGGCATCCGCATCAACCTGGAGCCTGTCACAAATACAAATCCTCCATCCCACGAAACCCCGGGAGGGAGGGCCCGGTACTCTGTGTAATAACCTGTGTGAGAGCAGGCTCCTAGCCAGGTTTGGGACCTCTGGACCTATCAGTGGATTTCAGTTTGTGAACAGCGGCTGTTCCTAAATCTGGTGAAACTCTCATGGACCCTGCTTGGCAGATGGTTAGTGCTAAGTAATGGCTTCCTCACAGACCGGCTTCCACCAGTGCTGTTCTGTGACAGTCCCAACCCCACAATAAGACCTCAGCTACAGCCGGGCGTGGTGGCGCACACCTTTAATCCCAGCACTCGGGAGGCAGAGGGCAGGCGGATTTCTGAGTTCGAGGCCAGCCTGGTCTACAAAGTGAGTTCCAGGACAGCCAGGGCTATACAGAGAAACCCTGTCTCGAAAAAACCAAAAACCAAAAAAAAACAAAAAAAACAAAAAAAACTCAGCTACAGGGAGAAGGAGGACAAAAGGCCCCTATCCGATATATATATATATATATATATATATATATATATATCCAATATATATATATATATCCAATATATATATATATCCAATATATATATCCAATATATATATCCAATATATATCCAATATATATATCCTATATATATATATATATATATATATATCCCCTATAGTATAATAGCCTATAATACTACTCTCCTAAGTTCATCGCATTTCCTGATGAAGCTACCATCTTCATTTTTCAGTCTTTGACATCGGAATTAGGAATCATTTTAACACGGTCTATATGTTTAAATTTTAGGTTTGTGTCTGTCCTGGGTATCAACTTATAATTGAAAGTATAAATCCAGAAGCCATGAACTTCCTTACAGAATTTCAGTTATTAAGCAGGGACAAATGGGAGAAGTAGAAAACCAAAACTGCAGGCTTCCCTGTCCATCCTGCCTCCAACAGAGGCTCGGGTTACATTCCTTCAACAAAGCAACAGATCCTTGGGATTTGCTATCTCTGGGGCCACCTGGCTCCTTGTCTCCAGATCACCTCCCAAGAGGTGGCTTGACCTAGGGGCAAGTTGGGCCCTGGCCTGGCTGGGTGGGGAAAGTTGCAAGCCACCAGAGGCTATCAGCTAAATGTGCCCCACCCCAGGGGGCCTCACAGGAGCCTCAGGATCAGAGTTCCTTTGTAATGTCTTTCCTGTTCTGTTGTAGGGGCAGGAGCCCTGGCCAATGAGTCTAGCTACTAAGCCCTCCTACCCCTTAGCTACTGGCACACCTCTGACTATCAGACAGTGTCCCTGAGCACTCTCTATGCACCTGGAGCACTGGCATTAGCGTTTGGGCAGGGCTCTGGGAAGGCATCGGGAAGATAAAATGAAGTCTTAAAACTCCTTAAGGAGGGAGGAAGCCCTCCCCCTCCATCTCCTCTGGCCTCCTGAAGGAGTTTCTTCCCTGGAACCCCACAATATCTAAGATTCATAAGGGTAGGAACTGTCCCTTTAAGAAAACAAACACAGAAGCCAGCATTAAGCCTTCCTCTGCTGCCAGCATCCAGGGTTTCAGGGGACACAATTGCTGCACCTGTTTATGTAATAGCTAAAGGGCACCTTAGTATAAGTTTTCGAGTGCCTTTGTTGATGTCCTATTTACTTAAAGTAAGACCCAACCTTACTTTGAATTATGATTTATTTTGTGTGCTTAAAAACAAACTTACATTTAGAGATCATATTGTGTGGGGACAAAATAAGGTCTTCTAGACTAAATCATTTGGGCTGATTTATTGCAAATAACTGCCTTGATTGTGGGATCCGCCGAGGCCAGTAGACACTCCCTTGGGCAGGCAGTGGGCAAGGCCAGCTGCCCTTCCTACTACACACAAGGTGACTTTCGTCTCCAGTTTGGTTCCAAGCACCTGCTAACAGATCAACTAGGATAATCCTTTCATTAAAACTGACCAATTAAAAATGGTAATTACACCCACAAAATTCCTTTCCAGTCACACCTAGATGATTGTTGAATAATTAGAGGCCATAAAGAAGCCAGATTGGTCTCTCAAATTAACCAGGGCATTGATGAAATTGCTACCTCCTCAGGCTACAGGAGAACAAGGGAGGCAGCCTGAGCCAAGGACAGACCTGGAGGCTGAGGTTTAAGGGAGGGACCAGCAGTGCTGTGTAGAGGGAGGGCTGGCCTGGGCAGAGGGAGGACTGGCCTGGGCAGAGGGAGGGCTGGCCNGGGCAGAGGGAGGGCTGGCCTGGGCAGAGGGAGGGCTGGCCTGGGCAGAGGGAGGGCTGGCCTGGGCAGAGGGAGGTGCAGCAGCGGGGCTTTGTTTGATAGCTCCTTGATACAATAGCTTACTCCTGTGCATGTCTCCTAAGCATCCAGGGCTTCAGTCTACAGGTTACAAAAGGAGGTACCACAGCCACTAGATGTTTGCTGAGAGCCTGGGGTATAACTCAGTGGTAGAGCATGTACTTAGCACATAGAAGATCCTGGATTCAATCCCCAGCATAAAAGCAAACACAAATTGACTGCACGTGTGTTCTGGTCTCCACACCGGTGTTTGAGAAGGTCCAGCAAGGTTATCGATCAACACTGGCTATAACGAATCATTTCCTGAGCCGGCGGCTCGGTGCTAAGAATGTATGCAGATTACTTTCCTCCTTTCACACTGAGCTTGTACGGGAGCACATCTGTGATGCCATTTTACAGAACACGCACAAGCACTCTTGCCCATGGGCCAGTGGGATGACTCAGCAAGTGAAGGGTTTCCATGCCAGCCTCCTTCGTTTTGCTGGCTAGCTCTTGTCTTGATTAGAATACTTGCCTAGTGCTTAGTACACTTAGGGATTCTGGGGTCAAGCTCATCACTGAAAATAAAAATCAAAGCATGAAGACTTTCCAAGGTATAAAGTGCCACCCCTCTGCCTTGAAAAAGCTCGTGTGAGGCCCCAAAGCAGCTGGCACTGGGCAGACAGACCCACAGCGTCAGCCTTGCCAAGTGTCATAGTGCCAGAGGAAGGTCTTCTAAGACCCAGTGCAGCCACATCTGAACCTCCAAGGAACCTCGGTTTCGTTATCCAAAAACCATGGACTACGGTTATCCTTGCCAGGGAGGTTGGGAGTTTGCTCATAGGCTCAGAAAGGCCCCAGAACCACAAAACTGACCTTTCCTGAGACCCTTGTTGGCAAGGAGATGGCAGTTGGGACTGGCTTACACCCAGCAAGGTTTCAGAGCCAGCTGTGCTGAGCCAGCGAGAGCTAAAAATAACCGTCACAGTCTTACAGGGACACCAGGGGCGGGGAGTGGGGAGGGGGCGGGGGACACTCACCCACCACAGTATTCCCCACCTGAAAGGATGTGTGTATATAGGGGGATCCCCATCGCCAGCTCTGCAGAGCTGGCCACAGGCCACTCGGAGAGGGAGGGCCTGTTCCTTCTGGCCAAGGCAATGGAAAGAGTCCTCTCCCGTGGTTGGGTGTCAAGCTCACGTGGCCTATGGATATGTTTCTAAGTTTCCTAGAAATCTAATATCCAGAATGTTGAAATCACTTTAGCATGTCAGCCACATGAAACATTAATGAGATAAGCATAATTCTCTCTCTGCTATCAAGTCTGTGTGGTAGGTTTCAACACTTCTCAACTGTATGCAGCCCCAATGCAAGGGCTGCACTCATTTCCTGTGGCTGCTGGAACACATTACCACAAACTCAGGGCCTCAAAGCCACCACGTTCTCCTCCAGCCCTGGAGGTTAGCAGCCCGAAGTGAGATTTCCAGGGTCAGATCAAGTTGTCAGGCTCTGGTAAAGGTGCCCCCTGCGCTGCATATGGGCCTCTGGGCCAGCTACTTACTGAAGTTTCTATTGTCATCTGTGTCTCTGTTCATTTTCATCTTCTCTGCCTTGGGCTCCTATGATTCTTTTTATAATCTCTCTGGCGATGACCTTGGGCCCCCCTGGGGGAATCCAAGATGCTCTCTCAAACAAAGATATTTAAGTTAGTTGCAACACATTCCCATGTCCAAGTCTGCGCAAATGAAGGGCTGTCTTGAGTCTGCCTTACTGCCGTACGCCCACAAGCATTAGCGATCACTATGCTGGATAGGTAGATTCAGGGGTCAAAGGTGAGAGTATAATCAGCCTCCTGCTGAAGCCAAAGCTCAGTCACAAACTAACTGTGGGCCATGGGGCAAGTTACTTCATATCCCAAGACAAGACTGCACTTGTCTTACCTGTGAAATTGATAACCCACGCAGACATCATAATTAGAAGATGAAGTCCTTGTCATCAGCAAAGGGAGCTTTCCAAGCAGAAATGTGTGTGTGTGTGTGTGTGTGTGTCTCATATGGTGTATGTGTGTATCTCTGTGTGTGGTGTATGGTGTATGTGTGTATCTGTGTGTGTGTGTGTGTGGTGTATGGTATATCTGTGTATCTGTATGTGTGTGTGTGGTGTTTGGTGTGTGGTATATGGTGTGTGTGCGCGCACATATGTATGTGTGTCTCTGTGTGTCTCTGTGTGGTATATGTGTATCTGTGTGTACGTGTGTATTTGTGTGGTATATGCTGTGTAGTATGTGTGTGTCTCTGTGTGTGGTATATAGTATGGTGTGTGTGCGTGTGTGGTATATGTTCCCATGTAGTAGGAGACCTGAGTTCTGGCAGTGTGTGGTGGTGTGCTGAGTTAGCTCACAGGGCTTAGTGGCCTCATTTAATAGATAGGAAGACTGAGGCCAAGTGAAAATGCACTTCTGAAATAGTTGCTGCTCAGGGTCTATGTCTATCATCACCTTCCTGCCCATGGTGTGACCTCAGAGACAGCAAGTGACTGTCCTAACAGCACAAGGGTCTTGGGGTGCTCTCATCACCCCACAGTACACAATATATATGGGAAATGAATGTCCCAGGGGGGACAGAGGTGGCAGGGAGGAGCTGTGTCCCAAATTGGCTCCGACACTATTGGGCTGGGGACTATGGCATAGATGGATCTGTGCTCAGGGGTGAGAGTATGGCTGAGAGATCGGCTTCATGTACAAGGGAACTTTCCACAGTCACCCCAGCAGGCTCCTGGCTGATCCAGTAGGGCAGGCTATGAGCCATGGTCTGAAGACTTAGGCCTGGCTCTTCTGTGGGGGTTGCTTCCCTGAGTGCCTCTCCCCACCCCAAACTCTTCCCCTAAAACCTCTACAGAGGGGCCTGTCTGGGGAGATGGCTCAGTCAGTAAAGTTCTTGCTACACAAGTGTGATGACTGGAATTCGGTGCCCAGCATCTACATAAAAAGCCACCTACAAGCCCCTAAACACACACACATGCATGTGCGTATGTGTTCACACTCACACACATACACACACGAGAGAGACAGATAGAGACAGAGAGAGAGCTGATGCTAACTCTGCTGGGAGTGTGTAGGGAGTGGATCCAACCACTCCATTGGCTGTGGGAGGCTGCGGATCTAGGTATCGTGGGAGGGGAGGAAAAGCTCCCAACTTGGTAGGTGGCCTGGTCCAGTGTCTGCCCCACTCTGGGTCTTCCTATTGCTCTTCAGGTTTCTCGCTGACCATGTGAACACTGCACTTCTCGGACTTTCCCAGGAGGAAAAAGCTTGAGACAGGTGGGGCTTGAGGAAAGTTCCTAGCAGAATGTCAATAGCCCAGGTGACTATAATACCCAGTTCCCTCTGATATGCTCCCTGAATCCCATCTGTGCCACATGCATACACTCTGCTTAAACACATGCATGTGTATGCATGCACGTCCCAGATGTGGAGGCAAATGAAATCCAGCTTCTGGCGCAGGGTCATTAGGGGATCCCACCCAAGAAGCCTCCCCGCCAGGGCGGAGTGTTGCGAGCAAAAGGCAGCTCTGTTGGAGAGGGAGCCTGAAGGGCTGGCAGCTGTTCCAGGAGGCATGCCACTTCTCATTTGATGTCCTACCATTCACCCAAGTCCCTGGGGAGGATACCACCGTGAGTCGTAAACTTCAAACTCTGGGGGCAGAGAACTGCCTATTGCCTGTTTGCCCTTGAGAAAACTGCCTCATCTCTCTGAGCTGGTTTCTTCACCCATGAAGTACTGTCTTCAAAAGATAAGAAAGCTTACTAAAATACCCCCAGCAGTGCTCTCGAGTCTCTGGGATCAGGGTGACTTTTCTTTCTGCCTGGTGCTCCTTTTACAGCATTCCTACAAGTGTTTCTCATCTACATAGAAGCTCGAAGTTAAAGGCACAAATCAGTTCTTCCCACATTTTATCATTGTCTGTGGGCCACTGTGGCCTCTGAGCAAAGGCAGGGTTGGCAATATCCTGCAGAGTTGGCCCTCAGACCTTCCAACCATATCATGGCTGGAGGTGTCACTGGAGGGAAGGACACTGAAGATAGGGCTTGCAATGCCAGTGTCCCTGCCATGATTGCTCTGGCCTCAGCTTTCCCATCTGCAAATGGGTGCAAGCCTGTGCACCTCGGTGGACGGCTTTGAGGATGCAGTGAAATGAGATTTGCCAGCCGATTGCCTCCCTGATCCCTCAGTCACCCGGAAGAGAACGACAGCACAGAGCTTTGGAAGATAAATCTGTCTGCTTAAACCACTGTCTTGCCCTTCTGTTAACAGGCCCAGGGCCGTGCAGATGTGCAATAGCTCACATATGATGATTTCTGTGTTCCGGACACTTGGCCTATCTATGTTTTGGCTGGTCCAGCCTTCCTCTCGTCACCCAGCCTCTGCTTGCAGCCAAGACACGTCCCACCCCCCAAGGCTGTCCTCTCCTCCACACCCAGGTCCTCCACATATTTCAGGCTAATTTGAGGCTCAGTTCTTCCATGAAGCCTTCCCTCATCTGTTCAATGGATTCTATGCTTTTCCCGCCATTCTGCTTTTAGTGATAATTATTATCATGCAGGCTTGAAGATTCAGATGAACTAGAAGATTCAGGAGAGAGGGTTGCATATCTCACTCTTTCCCCTGCAGTGTCCAGGCGTAGACGACACTCACGGCTGTCCATAACGCTTTGCTGGAAGCAGTGCCTCTCACACTGTGTAAAGAAAACTTTCTCCTCCCAACAGAAGTGCGCCATTACAGGTGTGGGGATGCAGCTGAGCAGAGTGCTTGTCCACCATGCAGGAAGCCCTGGGCTTGATCCCCAGCACCTCAGGTAACAGACAAGGCGACACATACCTGTGATCCTAGCACTTGGGAGACTTAGTGTTAGAAGGAGATGGGGTGAGAGGGAAGGGAGAGAAAGGGGGAAGAGGAAGAGTAGGAAGAGGAGAGGGGAAGGGAGGGAGGGAGGAAGATGCATGAATGGAGGAATGGCAGACCCTAGCAGTGTCGTCTCCCTGTAGCTGGGCACTCTGTGAGCAGTCACGAAGATGCTGTGTGTTGGACACCAGCTTCAGACTTGCATGGTGAGCCCTTGGGTGTGCTTCTGCCTGTTGGCTAACTGGGCTGCTAGGTTTGGAGGTTTAGGTGACTGGGGAGCTGGAGGGGAGGGGGATCCTGGGTATTGCTCCAGAATCCTCTGTGGGTGTGGTCTCACCAGGGACAGGAAGCTTGAGATTCAAGGCTTTTGTTGTTTGTTTTATCCGTTAAAAACATCACAGATTTCCAGATCCAGCCAGTAAGCATGTCTGTTAACATAGGAACTCAGTCCAGGCCAGGTTAAATTCACATTAATGCCTGACTCTTCTGCCCTGTGGTCCTAGTTTTGAGTCTGAACAGAGAGATGGGGACATTTTTCCAGTTATAGCCTGACCTCCAGAGAATGTCCTGGTAGGACTGCCCCTCCACTTAGGCCCCACAGCCTTGGCTCAATGTCCATGCCTCAGGCCCAGCTCTCTTCATCCTGATCTAGGCTGGTCTCAACATTCAGGACCTGCTGGCGTGCTGGCCTCCTGGTGTTGTGTAGTCTGCATGAAGAGAGCACTTCTGCCTACTCCTCCACTCTGTCTCTGGACGCACAGCTCACGTTCCTCCAGCCTCACATCAGCCACAGCCAGCATGCTGTGGCGCTCAAGGCATGCCAGCCTTGGCTCCTCCTTGTCGTGGACTGTGGGCTCCAAGGGCAGGTAGGGCCTGGCTATCTAGCTAAGTCCCCCAGTCTAAGCTGGTTTCTGTCAGGAGGCACCCCTCCCCCACATCCCTAAGCACTAGTGTCCACAATGCATTTGAGGAACATTGTGTCATCTTTGACGTAGGCGTGCTTGGGTGACTGCAGCTTGTTGAGAGGGAAGAAGAGCGGGCAGCCGCTGGCCACGTTGGTCTCACTCTGTGGCCGCTGGAAGGAGGCTGAGCTCAGGTCAGGCCGGAAGGCATCGATAGCGTGCTCTCGGTTGTTCTGGTCAAGTAGCATAAAGGTGACCTGGAGGGTAGAGGGTAGAGGTCAGGCTTTAGAGGACAGCACTATCCCTCACGGGAGGCCAGTGTTTGGGGTCAGAGGGGCTGCATGTGCACTGCTTGGGCTGTGCCTCTGACACTGAGTTCACACAGAGTGGAGGCAGCAGTGTCAGGACATCACATCTGTGTGTGGGAGTGGAAGGAACATCTGGTACTGTGGCAGCTTCAGGCTTTGCCCTTCACTGGCCCACACAGCAGGAAGGCAGTGGAAATTCTGTGTGTGTGTGTGTGTGTGTGTGTGTGTGTGTCTGTGTATAAACAGAGTTCACCATTTAGGCATCTTCCTTAATTGCTTTCCTTATTTATTTATTTATTTATTTAGACTTGGAGGTAACTGGTTAAGGTAAGCTGACTGGCTAGCAAGCTCCAGGGGTCCTCATGTCCCCTCCTTCTCAGTTCTGGGATGACAGGTGCCTGTACTTTGTTTTTGATGTGGATTCTGGGGAACTAGATTCATCGTTTGAGCCCTCTCCCTAGGCCAACAGCAGTGGGGATTCTGATGTCATAGTTACATTGGCAGCTGAGACTAAGATGTACTGACAAGAAGGCTGGACACGGGCACCTAGCCTTGGCTCCTGACTCAGAAACTGGCGCTGGGACCTCCCTCCACTCTGCAGAAAAGCCGACTTCCGCTGGGGACGGGGCTTCTGTCAAGCCTTGGGACTTCCGCGGAGCGTCTTTACCCAGAGCAGACCACTTAACCTCCCTGAGAAGTGGATCACCTAAGCATGACACAAACTCTTCCCTGGCACAAGCCCTTGAATGTACCCAAGAAACACTGCTTCTCATTACCCACCAAGGCTGTTCTTAAACTTGCTGGCACCGGAATTCCTGGGGAGGGCTTTAGACAGCCTAGCGCTTGGGTCTTCACCCTCCTCGGGATGCCCTGTTCCAGACACTGCAGCTCCTGCTCAGAGGGCTAGGGGACTCTTGGTTGCGGGATTTGCATTCGGCTTCATTTTATAATCGGAAATGGATTACGGTAACCACAGGAGGCTTGCCCAGGTCTCAAGTCCATGGCTAAAGTCAGCAGGACCCAGGTTACCATGCCTTCCCCCTAAACCATCTTCTCTGGGGCCCATACCTTGTTCCGGAAAGGCCAGGGCAGGAGAGCATCGTATTCTCCTCTCATGATCACGATGAACAGGGATAGGTGGGTCTTTTTGCCTGAGCCATCCCCGTTCAGGTACAAGCGCAGGCACAACTTGTAACCGTACTTGGCAGTGTAGAAAGCTGCAAGGTGAAGTCAGTGTCAGTACAGAGCAGCAAGGCAGCACTGGGCAGTGCGGATGAGGGGGTGGGGTTCAGCAGGGACCTGAGGATATCGGGGTTTGGGGCCCAGTCCTCTTCTCTAGGAGAGTGCTGAGGAAGGCAGTGATCTTATTGCCTAGCCCTGTGGCTGGCATCTGGGAAGGCCCCAGATTTGACAGTGCTGACTCAGCAGTGGGGGTGAGCTGGCATTTGTGGTTTTAATACTTCCCTGGGGTGCCTTGATGCTTGCCTCCCAGTTACACTTGGCAACTACCATTTTAACCAACCATCAAATAACTAGAGACTGAGCCCAGGAAGAGGAAGTAGCTGGGTATTGTTTTATGTCCCGGAACAGAATTCGGGTTAAGGTCCAGGCCTGCCAAATCTTGGCATTGAGTCTTCTCTGTTGTCCAAAGGTTGGGCCCTCCCCGGAGGCTGGTATGAGAAGGGTACTTCTTGGTTTTGCTAAAAATCCTTGGGAATGGCTCCAAGAGGCAAGACATCACCAGTGACCAAGCCTGGGGTCCTATGGCGCTCTTTCCCTGGTGGCCCATTCTTGGACAGAGCTCTGCAGCCCCTGCTGGGGACCCTACCTCCTTGGCTTCAGTTTTATTTTTCTGTAAAATGAGGCTGGGAGGACAAGCACTTGGCAAGGCTCTCAAACGTCACATTCAGGGATGGACTGGTCCTGGCAGAGGGTGTGGCTTAAACAGACCCAGAGCTGTGTAAATATTATGTATGTATGCCATCTATATGTACACACACACACACACACACACACACACACACACACACACGAGCATTTTGTTACCAGTGAATAACAACAGCTACCAAGTCACTACTCGGTTAAATCATTGTTCTGAGTAAGGGACTCAGAAACAAAGAGCCAACCATTTACCATTGCCATGGTCTGCCCATCGTGCACACAGCTCCCCAGTGCCTGACTCGCTCCCCTGCCTCCTACTGAAGATTGCTTCCTGGAGAGTTCCTTGTCTGCTCCACTCACACTATTGAACTTAGGCTCCCAAGTCCCCTTCTCATCCCACAGCCTCAAGAGGAACCTGACTCTTGTTCCTCTTTACAGAGTGCAGGTGACATTCAGGAGGAGAGAGGGCTGCTCCTGAGAGCCATGGGTCAGAGCACGGTGTCTGTCTCCCTGTAAGCACTGGCAGGGACCCCAGCCTGACTTAGCATGGCTGTTTTCACTCCATGCCTCCCAGGTCCCCTAGGGCCTGCCTCTCCTACCAGTCTCTGTGGCCGCAAGGAGGAGTCACCTGGAGAGAAGAGGCTGACAGTCCGGCCACACACTGACTCGTGGCACCGCTTGGTGACATTGGTGATCTTCCACAGGAAAGTACCATCAAAGGACGCCTCCTCCATGAGTCTCAGACTGTGCTCAAGCTTGCCCAGGACCTGGTCTTTTTGAGCCAGGGTCTGCTGTAACTCCACCACCTACAGGAAAAGGCTAGTCAGCCAGAGGTACCAACACCCAGCTTGGAGGGATTGTTGGGGATAGTGGGGCATGGGACTACATTCACCCCAAAGAGGTTTTCCTGACCAAGCATCATCCAGAGCCTGAGACTGCATTTGTACTGCATGCTGCCCCATGCTTGGAGTCCCTTTCTCTTCTTGCTCCCCTGGCCATAGACTCCAGCCCACATATCCCTTTCTGTAAAGCCTCCAGCCATTGCCCTTGCTGGCTGGTCTCCCTCACTGTGTGTTACAGTTCTGAGGATTTCCATCCTCCTGTCCAGGTTATCCCCACTTCCCCCCTGGTGGGCTCCTTTCCTCTCTGTCCCAGCTGCTAGAGTGGAGCCAGAAGTCTGGTGAGATGGAAACCAGGGAATGTACTGGGGTGAGGGTGTAAATGGTATACACCAAGGCTTTACCTGGCCGTTTGGGCTCAGTGCCTGGACCTTGTAATAGGTTTCCCCAAAGCAATTTGAAAGAACAAACTTCAGTCATGAGCGAGAAGGTGAATGGATCACATCTTCTCGGCACTTATATAGGGGTGCAACTAAGGCAGTTTTATGGGAGACAATGAGACAATGTTGCTGTTTTTTTTTGTTTTTGTTTTTGTTTTTTGTTTTTTTTTTAAGTAACAGGATCTCAGTGACTAGCTACATTGTGGAAAGTATAGTCTCTGAAATAAAGGAGGGGGACTGAGAACTTCAGGCTCAGATAAGTCTGGGACTATAGTTTACATGTGGAATATTGTAGAGACTGAAGCAGAGAGTAAGAGAACATCATGGCCCACCATGCTCTGACGAGCAGGTGAAGGCACGAAGGGAAACTTCCTCTGCTAGGATGTGAACACTGACTATCCGTCCAGAGCAGCTGTGGGGAAGCCGATGCAGGTTGTTTTTCCACAGGCCTTGAAGGGCACAGCCAGGAACAAAGACAGGGAAGACACAGTTTTGTGGTGAGAATTCTATAGCAATGACAACTGGTCAATGATGGAATGAGCAGCCAGGGAGGGAACCGTGGAGGGAAAGTTCCCAGTGAATTCGAAGCAGAAGACCTGATTTGCACTGGATACTGGGGCTTTTGGTTTTAAACCCATGCTTCTGATTCAGGGTCTTGATAGTAGGTCCTGGTACACAGGGAAGTTGGTCTTGGATGGAGGCTACTGCATTGAGAGGGATGAATGGCAAGAAGGCTGGATGGCATAGGGGCTCCCTGAGCTGACTCTGAAAATATGCCCATCTCACTCACCCTCTGCTCCAAGCTCAGGATGTGCTCTCGGTCCAACTGGCTCTGGTGGATGGAGGCGGCCAGTGCCAGGTGGGAAGCCTCCACTTCCTTGTTGAGGACGGCAACGATGTTTGCGAACACACGCAGCTTCTCTTCCAGCTGAGCCAGCAGCTTCTCCTTCACCAAGTGCTGCAGGGCCAGTTCTTCCTGGCTCTCACAGCAAGGTGCCCGGTAGCAGTCCACCTCCAGGTCCCCTGTTGCTTCCACGGCTGCCTGAAGCTGGAGCTCTGACAGGTTCCGCTCCAGTGCCATGGGTGCAGACCCTAGGTTGGAGCCTGGTGAGGATTTCCACTCCTTTAAGACCGCCAGCAGCAGGTACAGGTGGGAGGACTGGGAGGTAGCCTCGTGCTCCTGCATGGATTGTGGGCTCCCCTGATGACAGAGTGAGGGTCTTTAGTAAACAGCGAAGTAGGAGACCTTGGGGACCAGCAAGGAGACATGGACCAGAAGCCACCAAGCAAAACCAGATCCACTATCCCAGCAAAGGGGAAGTAGCTGTCTGTATATGGTAGAGGTGGAGTGGAGCTATATGCGGGAATATAGTCCTTAGATATACCCAAGGGAGCACCATGCATCTCAGTCTCTAATGTAACCATGCTGCCCTGCCCTTCAGCATAATGACAATTCAGGACCATGGAGAGGGGTGGGGTGGGGACACTTGAGTGACGCTTCAACAAGAACTTAAGCAAAGGCATTAAGAACCACTTCCCACAGTGCAACATTGATGTAATGGTGGGATTTGTTGCTTGCTATCTCATTAGCACAGGAGTCACCCAGAAGGGAAGGTTTGGAGAGTGAGAGACACAGGGTCTGGGACCATGGAGAGATTTGACACTGTTACTTACCTTGAAGGAACAGCCAACACCTGCAAAGGGACACGTGATTCCAGCCTCAGCTACATCAGGGTGAACCTGGAAATGATAACTGTGTCACTGGATGCTAGAGGCATCCCTAGGACTCACTCAAAGCAACAGGAACCGACAAGGCCAGAACTGGCCAGGCACATGGCTTGACCCACTCCTTTCCTTCTGCCTGGCCTACCTTTGTTCCACTTTAGGAGTCTCAGCCCTTCTATAATTGTCCTACAGAAAGAGCCCCACTGCACATAGTCGCAGAGCAAAATGGAGCTAACCCTCAATATCCAGTTTCAGAATGCTGAGCAGATATGTCACAAAAAGAGGTAGATGGAAGTGGAGTGGCTCTTTGGCTACTTTGTAGGTTTTTCTTTCTTTCACCCTTTCAACCCCCTAACACTAGATAGGAGAGAAAAAAGAATAGAGAGTAAAGGAAAGTGATCCCTGAATAAAGTCAGGGGTCAGAGGGGGCTATGCTGTCATTAGCTTACTTCCTGCTGATTAGCGAAGGCTGAGTTCCTTGAGGCAAGTTTTATCTTTGCCGTCAGGATATCTAATTTCTTCTTGTTTCTTCTTTGCACGTGAGTACTTAAATCATGACCAACAGCAACCAACAACCAACCAACCAACAACCCACGATGTCTCTCAGGGCCCTAGCATTTATGTACTCTCTAAAAAGTCAGCAGAATCCCACATGTCACACAATATCAGAAACTATCTGCAGTTGGCAAAATCACACCTCTGCTAGAGCATGAGGCAAACCATAGACAACTACTGGGAACCATCTAAAGCAGCCCCGTAGCTCACACCTGGGATTAAAACGAAAACATTCTTATCATATTCCTGTGTTTTTCAAAGAAACCAAAGCTCCAAAATTGTCACTACAATGTGCTGTATGTAACCACAATGAGAGCACTCTACATTTGTCATGACAGCTAAGATAAAGGGCAGCAAGGCCCGTCCAGCAAAGATGTGGGTGGGGTAACAAAAGCAAAACAGGATAGACACTTTGGAAAGCTTATGGAAGGATCTCCTCCTCCTCCTCCTCCTCCTCCTCCTCCTCCTCCTGGACTAAGCCATGCACCATCATAGTCAGTCAGCTTTGAACTTCTGAGTCTCTGGCCTCCATTTCGTACATGCCCAGTGTAAGCAGGTAATCTAATTTCTTTTTCACAGGTAGTGTTACAGTCTTGGTGTATGAGATCAGGGGACTGAACCCAGGGCCTTGTGTGCCACATTAGTGTTCTACTAACTGGGCTATGTTCCCAGCCAGCGCTATGGAAGTATTTTACAAAAAGCCAAGCCTTACTTACTTACTCACTTGCTGACAACTTGTAATCTACCATGCTCCACTCCCAGGAATTTATTCAAGGGAAACAGAAAGTCATGTTTACACAGAGATGTGTGTGAATACATATAGCAACTTTATTCACAACAATCCCAATGTACTAACCACTTTGGCATTTTGATCTCTTAAAAAAATTACACAGGAATATTATAAGAATATGTTTTCATTTTAATCCCAGGTGTGCAGGATACAGGGATGCTTCAGATTGTCCTCAGCAGCTGACTATGATTTGCCTCGTGCTCTAGCAGAGGTGTGATTCTGCCAGCTGCACAGTTTCTGATATTGTGTGACATGTGGAATTCTGGGGACCTTTTTGATGGTATATAAATGCTTGGGCCCTGAGAGGTAGGGTGGGTTCTTGGTTGGTCGCTGTTGGTTATGGTTTGTTAAGTAGTCGTGCACAAAGAAGATAAAAGAAAAAGAAATTAGATTACCTGCCAGCAAAATCAAATTTGCTACAAAGAACTCAGCACCCCTAATCAACAGGAAGTAGTCTAACAATAGCATCTCCCCTTTTCTAACTCCTGATGTTATTCAGGGAGCTCTTTCCTTCTCTCTCTAATCTTTTTTCTCTCCTATCTAGTGTTAGGGGGTTTAAAGGGTGGAAGAAAGGGGGTGGAGAAGGGTGGGAGAAAGTAGTAACAGACAGGTGTACCCCAACCTGGAAACCATCTGGGAACAGCCGGGGGGGTGTCACAAAATGGATCACAAATGGATCACAAAAGTATCTTCTCCCTACAGAACTTTATTTAGACATCCAATGGCATTAATACTAACATTGGCTATAACGTGAAGCTACTGTGTTAAAGGAAAGAAGTTGAGTGTTGAAAGACCTCCTACTCCAGGATATCCTTCTGAAGAAGTCCAGAAGAAGCATGGCGGCCCCGACTGACAGCAGACATGCTGTCTAATGCTAGGCTTGAGGGGCTATGTGTGCTGTGAATAACCAGCTCTTTGTAGGTCAGAGGCATCTGTCATCTTGCCAGTGGGGACTTGCCTGACTTTGTACATTAACCAGGTCTTCATCGAAATGTACACTTAAAATGAGCACATTTTTATACATGTAAATAGTAGCATGATTCTATGAGAACTTGTTTTGACAGAATAATCAAAGGGGATCAGGATGAAAGGAGGGGAGCCAGAGGGCTTCAGGCTGAGCAGATGCAAGGCCACAGGACTTGTTTTTCTCATAGCTGGTTCATGCGGTTGGTTTGGGATGCAGAGCCTAGCCTAGCAAAGCCCCACCCACCTGTCCCACTGCCCTCTGTTTGCAGGGACAAGCTGTTCCCAACCAAGAATAGGAAACAGATGTCTGATGGGAGCAAGCAGAGGGTGGCCACGTCAGGGAGACACACTGGCTCTGGGACTCCATCTCAGTGAAGCCTCTCCCACAGGTCACTGCCGTTGATATGTGGCTCAGGGACACCAAATGCAGGTATTTCTGACCTGGGACTCTCTAAGGTTCTATGACTCCTTCATGTCCACAGTTCCCACCCTTTGTGGCTTGAAGTTGACAGCGCTCAGAAGGATAAGGAGAAGAAAGTGGTACAGAACACTGGGATTTGCACATTGCCTACAAGGTGGGATGCAGGTAAGTAGGGCTTGTGGGTAGGACAGCCTGCTGTGGGCCTCGTGGATGTCTGGCGCATCCTAGTGATGAGGCATGCACAGGAGCTTACTGTGACTAGCTTTGCATGTTGAAAGATGGGCAGGGAGACTCGAGAGAACTTCTGAGGCCCTAGGGTCAGCCAGGCTGCCAGCTTTGGACACCACTCACCCATTCCTTATGATATACTCAGGGTGTGAGCTCCAGAGGCAACCTGTATATGTGTGTGTGTGTGTGTGTGTGTGTGTGTGTGTGTATGTGTGTGTGTGTATATATATATATGTATATATGTATGTGTGCATGTGTGTGTGTGTGCATGTGCGCGTGTGTATTACTGTTGCTGTCATATTACTTCTTGGTGTCATGGCATTGGGAGAGTTACTAAGTTGCCATGTCTTAGTTTCCCCATCTGCAGAATGCGATAACCCTAACCGGTCTTACAGTTATCATAAGACTATGAGGCAACATGCATAAGTGTTCATAGTGGTTGCCTCTCGGTGTGAAAACACACCTCACATGTAATGGTTTAACACAATGCACACTTACAATCTCGTGGTTTTGAAGGCCAGAAGTCTACCAGGACACACTGGCGACGTCATGTTCCTCTGGAGGCTGCCTGCAGCCCTGGCCTGCGGGCCCTCTCCCTATCCTTAAAGTCTGCATTGCCTTCCCATCTCTGCAGATGCTTGTCTCCTTCTCACAAGCCCCCTGTGGTTATTCTATGTGCACCCAGGTAGTCTAGGGCAGTCTCCCTGCCTCAGCAGCCTTTGTGTCTACAGGGTCTTTGTCTCCCATGATTGTTCCTGCCAGGTCCATACACCATGTTTAAAGCATTGAGGTTGAAAGGAAAAAAATGCCACCAGGCTGTGAAGCAGGGCATTGGAGAACAGTTTTGCCATATGATTTAGGATCAGGTACCAGCAGCTTCTTTGCCTCGGGCCTTGATATGATGCCTATCAATAAATCAATGGAACCACCAGGATGCCACTGGCTTGCCAAGATTATAGATGCAAACTGTCCACTTTAGGAGTGTGAGGATGGGGAGTTGACACTGGTCACCACGCTTCAGAGGACACAGAGACAGAGACAGGGAAGAAATGCAGGAGAGACACAGGGACCCTGGCAACAGAAGACCGACTGGCCTTCCTTAAATGAAGCCTGCTTCAGCTCAGTACAAATAAAAAAGAAGTCGGTGCTGTGGCCAGAACCCAATGTATGAGTGTGTGTGTGTGGGTCACTTGATAGTGCCGCACATGATTCCTAGACATAATCCCATGTGGCAGGAGCCCACTGTATATACACACTGGAAGTTCGACTCAACTGCTTAAACCCCTGTCATTTGGGGCTCAAGAAAAAGCCATGGCATTATCGTGAGCCACAAATCAATCTTGCCTGAACCTCCGAGGGGAGAAAAGGAGAGAAACTATTTCCTTTTTGGGGGATGGGAATTGGGGGGCGGGTCTCAGCAAACAGAGTCAAATGTTATTTTCTAGCTCCTGGTGTGTGTGTGTGTGTGTGTGTGTGTGTGTGTGTGCTGTATGTGTGCACCCAGGTGCACATGGGGAGCAGAAGAGGACATCAGATACCTGCACCATCACCCTCCACCTTGAGACTCAGTCCCTTGAGGCAGGGTCTCTCACTGAACCTAGAGCTAGACTGGTAGACCAACTCCAGTGATCCTCCTGTCTCCACCCTCTACCGTGCTGGTGTTATAAGTATGCATGGCTAAGCCCAGGTGCTGGGGATTTGAACATGGGTCCCCATACTCACACAGCAGGCACCCTTATCTGTCCAGCCCTTCCTCAGCCCCAAGTCCCTGGTTTGTCTCCTACCCCACTGTTGATTGTTCAGGAAGATCATTCCAGGCAAGAATGACCCCTCTTAACTAGGTTATCATTGGCCTTCTAATATTTGCTTGCTATGTTGGTACCTGGGCCCTTCATAAGGAGATACTGATCTATCATGAACTAGAGATGACGATGACAGGCTGGTCAGCAGATGGTGTGGGGAGGGTGTGCGAGACCGGTGCCTTGAACTGAACTCATCTATTCTCTAGCCTGGCCTCTCTGCCCAGTTTCCATCTCCTAAGTAGTCTAAGACACACAGACAATCGTGGGAGTGACCACATGCAAAGGATTGGCTTAGTATTAGTCACTTTCCTTAGGTCAAAAGTCCCCCAAAGTTCCCATCAGGGGCATGGGCATGGGCAGGGGCAGAGGCAGAGTCATTCCTTCTGTAACCACTGAGCCATCTCTCCAGCCTTTTACTTTGTTTGTCCCAAGGCAGCAAATTTCAGCCTGTGCCCTTGTAGAGCCCTGAACATCCTTCAAGTCTCTTAGAAGCTGGGACAGGAGAAAAAAAAATAGGTTAAATAAGAGACCTGGCTGCAAGTGCCTCTTCCATCCAAACCTGCGTGTATTAGGTTTTATCTCGATAAAGACGGAAATAATTAAAGCTGCCAGATTAAGTGACATTAAAGTCTATCTGGACAGTGTTACCTAACATTTATATAATTTTCCTGAGAGGAAAGGACAAACAAGCCTTGGAAAGTATACAGCCTGCTCCCTGTGCTGTACACACGGGGCACAGAGGCCCACAGTGAGGCATCTGTGTCTGTCCCCATGTGGTAGCTGGTCCAAAAACAGCCAAACAGGGAGGCCCAGAAGTTCTTCCGTGGAAATGAACTTGACCCTTGTTATTGTCTGAGAGTCCACCAGAGGTGGGGTGTGTGTGGGAGGATGCCAAGAAATAGAAGGGAAAGCCCTTCAGTCAGCTCTGGACAGGGCAGGAAGTCCCTGCATTGTCTGAATGACAAGAACTGATGCAAAGGACGGGATAGGTGTGGAGCCCCTACTACATTTGGACCAATGGGTAGAAGGAAGGGGAGCCTGGCAGCTGTTCACCTACGACTCAGATGTCACAAATCCTGGGAAGAACCTTCTAGAACCAACTTAGCATCTCCAAGCATTTTACCAAGGGAGAAATAGGGTCTAGACTTTGACTCTAGTTACACACTGATAGGCATAAACCGTAACCCCAAGGATCTGTAGGCCACTGTGAACTGCTAGAAGAGCTTTGGCTGAAAGCAGCCTGCATTGGTCTCACTGTGGGGACAGAGAGGATGACCAAGCAGAGATTCTGGTCACTGAGGAGCTCTGGCATTGAGAGTCCCAGCAAGTCTTCTTTACATGTAAACCAAGAGGCTGGGGGTTATGAAGTGGCTTCTATGTGGTTGGACTTTTGGACTCACACAAGTTTTGTTTGGGACTTGAATTGTGAACATAAAGATCGCCATCCTTTTTTTTCTGTATCTGGTAGAAGATTTACCACAGACCCCCCAGCTACCTCCATTTCCACAAAGAAATATACAGGAAGGAAAACACTCAGAGTAAAGACCGACTCTCTAAATGGAGATAACTGAACTTATAAAACTGAATATTTGTCTACACCTTTGTCATGCCGGCATGAGCTGGTGGGACTGGAAGACCTCTGTGCTACACAGGCACCCGTGAAGGTCCCTTCAGCTTGGAGGGGGTGCAGAGTTCAAGGCTGTGCTGGATAAGTATGTTTCTCTGGCCCTCTCCAAAGGTCCCTTTTACTCCTGGACTCACGGCTCGGCTCACACAAGAGGTGATCTGAAAATGGCTTCTTTCTGTATCTTTCTCAAGCCAAGGGCCAGAGATATTTGGGGTTTTGAAGTTTCTATTGTGAGTGCTCACCTCTGCCGCTGTAGGGAGAAGGAGAAAGTGACCACAGATAGCAGGTGAGAGCGAAGGTGACTAGAGGCTAATAAAACTTTAATTGTAGACATAGACTTTGCATTTTATAGAGGCTTCACGAGTTCCTAAACATGATTTCTTCCATCAATTAGAAGCATATAAACCATTCTTATCCCGTGGGCTGCATATAAAACCGGGAGGTGGACTGGGTTTGGCTCAGGAGCCAGTTTATAGATCCCTGCTCTAGTCTAGTCTAAAACTGGTGGTTCCAACTGTACATGAATCAGCAGAACATGCCAGTTGGCTTAGGGGTGGTGTGCTACCATCACTGTGAACACCTTGCCTGGCTCATAAAGCAAACTCATTGTAGGTTCAAGACAAAGGAGAGATGCACCAGTCAGGGGCCCTATGGGCAACTACCTGCTTTGCATCTACCTGCCTGAGTCCCTCCGCCCTTCCTCCCTCCACTTTCTCAGGAGCTGGTCCTCAGGGGCCTGCCACCCTACTTTTTTTTTTTTTTTCTTCTTTTTTTTCTTTTTTTGAGACCAGGTCCTGATTAGCCTGGAAGTCAATAATTATGTGGGGTAGGCCAGCTGGGCAGTGAGCCCCCAGGGATCCACGTGTGTCCTCACACACCTAGCTTTTATTACATGGGTTCTAGTGATCAAACTCAGGCCCACACAGACGGAGACATCTCATCAGTCTCCAAAAGATGGACAGACCTTCTTCCTTGTCTATGCTAACGTACCTTCTCCTGAGTCAGAGGGCTTCCTGGGCTCACAGGTTGGAGGTCGTCTGCTCTGCATTTAGGACAGATCCGATCCTCATTGTCTCTGGGGAAACACGAACAAGTCTCTCACATAAGGTACCACACCTTGCTGTCACCTGCCATTGGTCACTCGGACCTTCCTGACACACTTCAAAGCCCGGACCTTGCCTCTTGCAGTGCCTCCAGGACCCTCGAGGCCCACTGCTAAGGTCTTGGAAACCATGCGTGGACACTGTCTCTTGAAGCTGCCTTTGCTGTCCCACTTGCCATCACCTGATGTTCCCTTCCTTATCTATGTGGTGTGGTTATGATTGTCCCACCGTAAAAATACCCATGCAAGCGCCTGGCTACAGGGTCTCTTCTGGGAGAATTGTCTATTGCCTTTTCCAAATGTGCAAAAATTTTGGATCCCCCCCCCCCAATATGTCCAATCCCAAGGGCTTAGGCAAGGGATTCTGGGCTTGGAACTCCATATGTTTTTCTCAGTACCCTGTATGTGGTTCTGGTCTCTCCTTTTTTGGCCAGGGGCTGTTGACCTATTAGAACAAGAAGAGACATCAGCGTCTGTCTACTGGAAATGGGCGTCAGATTCAGGCCAGGGTGCTCTGTAGGACACCTGTGCACCTAGCTCTGACTGACAGCATGTGTTCAAACTGCTTTCTAGGTGAGGAGACTGAGGTCATAGGATAGCAAGGCAAATCCAGAGCCCGGCACCTCAGGCTGGGCCCCTGCCTGCAAGCTCCAGTCAGCTTCTACTCATTCTTCTGTCAGGTTTTCAGTGGGGTGGGAGTTTGGGGGGGCCTCATATAAGCTCAGAGCAACAGCTGTCTAGGAAGCCCAACAATTGCGGCCTCTACCCTCTGCCTGGCCTTTCCACAGCCACAACCTCTGGCCCTGCTCCTGCAGCCTCCTCCCCTTTGTCACTGAATGGGGACTTCTCATTTGGCTGATTCAGTTTCCCCACATTCTTAACGCTGTAAAGTCCCAAAGAAAAGACTATGCTGGGGGCCCAAGGCCACTTAGGAGCATCCTCAGCGGCAAACTCACAGGAGGCAAGGAGACTTGATCTCTCTGGGGGATTTTGCAGTTCTCATCGAGGCAATAGGGGAGTGACTATACTGCCTTCTGCAAGCTGGTCTGAGGACACAGGGACTGGGTACTTGGCACACAGCAGGTGCATAACAACTGCTCAAGGCAGGGTGTTAATGCTGCTATTGATGCAATTATTTACTCTTTAGGCATAAATGTATACCCTACTGTATCTTTGCCCCCCTTTAACTGGGTCTAATGAAACGAAATTTTTTTTTTTTATCACAGTTTGATGTTTGCCAAGGGAGGCACATTAATTACTGTAAGATGTTCTGGGAACATTACTGATGGAGTCTTGGAACAATTCTGTGAGGCAAAAAACAGCTCCACAGATAAGACATTGGGGCTTAGAGACATCCAAGGTCCACATCAGGTCACATAGTAAGTGGTTGAGTGATGCTTAAAGTTCCACCCTAATAGCGGCTGAACTGACTGACAGCTTCCTGTGCCTCCTGATCCATCCACCCATAACCTGGGGCATGAGCCGTATTCAGAAGAAAAGAGTGTGGAAATTTAGGCCTAGAGAGGTGAAGTTATCTGCTCATAGTCACCAGTTCCCTTCAGCCTCGCATCCCATCAGGGGTTCCTCCCAGGCAGTCTTTCCCACTGGCCCTTGGCTCTTTGTCCCCTCACCTGGGGTTCTCAGAGAGACAGGCTGCGCAGCAGAGAACTCTGGGCTCCGATGGGTCCTGGCAGGGAGCAGGGGGGCAACCAAATTGAAACTCGTTTTCATCAGGGGCTGAGCTGGAGGCCATCTTGGGGTTTCAGGTGGCCAGAAGGTCTGTTAAGTAGAGCAGAGGATCCAGCCTTGTAGAGTCTGTAGAGAGAGGTGGGTTCTGGCCCCAGGCCACCCTTTCTGGTGACTTTATCTTCTCCTCTCTGGCTTGTGTGGTACGACGTCATAGCTGAGTCACAGCAAGGGTGGAGTAGGAATTACCCTTTGTGGTTAAAAAAATCCCCTGGACAGAGACTGAAAACTTTAAGGGGTGTCCAGATATTTTTCAGAGTGAGAACGAGCAAGAGACAGAGTCAGATGAAGAGAGTAGTGCCCTGGCTCTCCAGGGCCACAGCTCCTCTGCCTGAGAACCACAGGCTGCCTCTGGCTTCCTCTATCTCCTCCCGGGCCCTTGGTGGAGAGGCCAAGGTTGTCTTGTGCCCCCCACACCCCCAGTACCTCTGAGCCATGTACCTCTGGAACAATGGGGCTCACGTTTCTGATAGGAATCTCCAGGGTCCAAAATTCAAGTTCTGGGTCCTCCAGGGTATCTGGGTGGCCTTGAGTAAATGTCACTTTCTTACACTGTCATTTGGCTACCCTATGTCCGAAATAAAATGGATTGCAACAAGTGGTCTCTAGGGTTTATGACTGAGGCAACCAGAGGCAGCAGAAAGACCTCCGATGACCCCACTCTGCCGGTGGCATTGTGTATGAGTCATAATGGTGACAAATGAACAGGGCCCTCCCTCGCTTAAGCCCAAGACCTCCCCACCTCAGACTCAGCAGCACCTTCCTCCCAAGCCCAACTCAGGAAGTCATAGGCGGCTGTGAATCTGGTCAGAAGCCACCACTTCCCTCTTGAGAACAAAGCTCTGGAGGAGTCCAGGTGCATGGGGGGCTGTTCTCAGCAGCCCATCAGACTGGAGATGCATGTGTGCATGGGACGAGAACATGGAAAGCATACAGCTGACTGTGTGCCGGGCAGACTTACTCCTGCGATCCTTGCAATCCTTCTGTAGCTACATACAGCTCAGTGAAGCAAGGTGTGAGGCTCAAGAAGGCACACCTTGTGGTGGAGCAGTGGGCTGTGCTCTTCCAACATGGAAGAAGTAAGAATGAGGCAGCATGGTGAAGTTTCAGAGCCTGGGATGTACCAGAGCACCAGGTTCTTCAGGCTGTCAAATGACAAAGTGACCTCTGTATACATTTCCATCTAACCAAACTGCTCTGAGCCCAGACAGGTCAGGAATGGGATCATGGATCCATCACATGGTCTTTTATATTTATTTATTTTGAGATAGCCCTATGTGGCCCTGACTGGCTTAGAACTTGCTATGTAGACCAGGTTAGCCTTAAACTCACAGAGATCTGCTTGCTTCTTCTTCCAAGTGCTGGGAATTAAGTTGAGCACCACCATGTACCACTATGGCAGCCTCACCACACCCCACTCACCACGCGGTCTTCAATGTGTCTAAGCCTCACTTTCTGTATCTCTAAAATGGGGGATAAAAATGTCTACTTTACCCAGTTGCTGAGGTGATCAAATAAGATGGTGTTCTAGTTTCATTTCTTTTGCTATGATAAAACACCCTAATGAAAAAAGCAACATGAGAGGAAATTTATTTGGCTTACAATTACAGGTTCAAGTCCATCATTGATGGGGTGTGTCGGGGAGTCAAGGTAAGACTCTAAACAGCTAGTCAAATCACATCCACAGTCAGGGACAGAGGGAAACAAGTGCATGGATGCTTGCTCCTTTGCATGCAGCTTAGTTTCTCCACTCTTACAGAGTTTACAATCCCCTGCCTAGGGAATGGTGCCACCCACAGTAGACTGGATGTTCCCACATCAATTAACTCAATTATGACAATCTCCTACTTTGTGCCCACAAGCCAACCCAATGTAGACAATCTCTCACTGAAACTCCCTTCCCAGGTCATGCCAAGTTGACAATTATAGCTAGCTGGCATAGTAGGCAAAGGTGTGACAGGGGCCTTGGCCAAAGTCACATGCTCTAAAAGCTTTGATAATTTATTCAGGTGATGGCCACACCCTTCTTGTTCCTCACAATGAGAGATTTAAAATGGCAAATTACACTTACACAGTGTTTTTGCATCTATCAGCTTCCCTGAGCCTCCTAGGAGGTCAGGTCAAGTTAGACTCTGTTATGACTCTAGATAAAGTCAATAGTCTACCAAACCTGGGGTGACACCAGAAGATCTAGTGGCTGCTGGCCAAGAGGTTACTCCATCCTACAGACTTCCAACTGAACCCTGCCCAGCCTGCTCAGCTAATGATCTCTCATCTCCTTGCCTGCTCTCAGAAAGGCATTCCCTTAACTCTATCCTCAGCCTGACCAACAACCCCTTGCACCCCACATGTCCTTTCCTTCGCCGATTGGGACACAAGGGAGGCACCCAGCCTTCTGCTCCATCCAGCTTCTGGATCCTTTTCTCCTCTCCTAATCCCCTCCCCCCTCACTGACTCCACATCTCCCACCTCCTGCCACCAGCATTAGACAACTCCCACAGGGCTGTGGGCTAAGACAATAGACACTGCCTCTCGGTGCTCTGCTCATTGCTACCATTTAAGTGGTTTGTTTTTCTCAGCACTGGGATCAGACCCAAGGCTGCCTACAAGTGCTTGCTAACCAAGCCACAGTTCCAGCCTCGTTTTAAGTACTTTAACAAACATTTCGTCAATATTTCCCTCCAATCTTTGGAGACCCTCTCCTCTATAGCCCAGGGGTCCAAGGCACAGATAAATTGGGTGACTTGCTTAAGACTTTAAAGCTAGAGAGGCAGGAAGGACTGAGCCCAGACCTGCGCTTTAAAATGAGCTTGGCCATTATCCCAAGTTCTTCTCCCATATCTACTCTCTCTTCTCACGCTGCAGTTCAAAGTTTAAAGAAGATTGTCCGCACAGCTGCTGAAACTCCAGGGAATCTACTAAGCCCAGTTGTAAGCCCACACGCTGTCAAATGCTCCGGGGCCTGCCCTAATTTCAGTCCCATCAGGCCAGTGGGCTTCTAGCCTTCGCTTCTATGACAGCACTTTCCTTCACATCCTTCGGAGTTATTTTTTGCACCGCTGTGGCTCTTTACAGGTCTCTTTCACTGCCTCTCCACCTCCATCTTCCTTAGTCTCATCTCCATGGCTCCCAGAATGGGCAATCTATCTGCTGAACAGAGGTGTCCCAGCCTCCTAGTCTTTGGGGACCCACCTGGGCCACACCCCACACATTGGAACATCTCGGTGACAGTGCCCAGATTGGAATCCTATGGTCCACATGCTGCCTTTAGCCTGGACACGCTGTCTAGTCTCCTACCTATAACTCCCTGCCTGCCTGCCCGCCCCCTTTCCTTAGGCAGGTGATGTCACATCAGGAAGAGCTCAGAGCTGAGGGCAGAACCGAAGTGACAGCTTAAGGACCAGAGCACCGCTCCGGAAGGGAGAGGGGCTGAGTATGCTCGCACTAGGGGACCCGCGGGTGCGGGGCAACCAACCTGTGCGCCGCCTCCTGCTCGCACCGGGGCGGTAGCGTCCTTGGGGCAGAGAACCCGGCTGGCGGAAGCCAAGGGAAGCTGGGCCTGGGCAGGCGGGTGGGACTGGGCTGGGCTGGCTTCCGAGGCTGGCTGGGGCGGGCTGATCGCTCCTCCCTCAAGGAAACAGAACTGGAGTGCATCTGCCGGTCTGTCCCGGTGCTAGCTGACTCCTAGCACTCCCTCGTGAGATACTCAGCACACACACAAACACTACAGCTCCAGCCTGAAATCCCGCAAGGCACGAGTGGAAAAAACAGTAAGCCTTACTAGAGTGGATTCTTGTTAAGAGCCCAGCACCCGGCAAGCTCTTCCAATCTCTGTGAACCTTGCAGATGGCAGTGAGATAGTGCAGTGCTCTTGGCATTGGGCGCTAAAGAAACTGGGTGAAGCAGGAAAGTGGTTGTGCTTTTTAAGCTAAACACACACACACACACACACACACACACACACACACACACACACACACACACAGGGGAGAGAATGATCTACACACACACACACACACACACACACACACACACACACACACACACACACTTAATCCAAAGAGTTAGGGAATTTAGTGTCAGGATATAAATTTAGTTTAAGAGATAAAAACCAACCAACCAACCAACCAACCAGTGTAAGTTTTGCAAACCAGCAATCTCTCAAGGGCGCCGCCTGTCTGCAGGTGTGCACTGGCTCCTGGTCAGATGGCCAGTGGTTCTTTATTTGGTTAATTTGGCTTGGGCTCCTTACTTGATTTCTAACTGATTGATTTGTTTGTTTGTTTGCTTGTTTTGAGACAAGGTCTTCCCGTATAGCCCTGAAGACTCCAAACTGTAAGCCATGCTCCTGCCTCAGCTTCCCAAGTGCAGGACCCACTTGGTTGGGCTTTTGTTTGGACATGGGAGGTGTGTATGTCTCCTGCCCATAGCAGGTCTGCTGTTGGTTTCAGGTTTCTAGCAGGCAGGCAATGCTGCATCTGGGGGGCTGGTGGAATAAAGACTTCTGGGGCTTGACTTGGAAAGGGGATGTCTGGCTGAAGACAAGTATTGTGTCTCAGTAACCCCCAAAACACAACCTCTGTGATCTGTGCAAGCATGGTCAGAGGTGGCCTCTAAGGATCTTCCACTTGTCTGCTTTTATTTTATTTTATTTTACTTTATTTTTTGAGACAGGGTCTTGCTATGTAGTCTAGGTTGGCTTAGAATTGGTAAGCCTCCTGCCTCAGTTTCTCAAGTGCTAGGATCACAGGCTGTGGGCCTTTGAATTCTAACAGTAAAGGATTCTACGAGCACCCTGTGTCTTTGACATTAAAAGTCACTGGTTCTCTCAGTTTTGGTTGTGACCTTAGCTTTAATGGTTGATCTACCTCTTGCACACAAAAGTCCCCAATTCTCAAGTGCAATTGGTAAAGTGACATTTCTCAAGCGTGGATGTTGTAAGATCCCCTCTCTGGTCCTACCTTTCTCCCACCCCTCTTTCCTCTCTGCCCTAGGGTAAAGAAAAAAAGAGCAGGCAGTCTGACCTCACACTTCATGCGCCACATCCTGTTTTCAGACGAGTGAGTTCATATGCTGGAAATTTACCAAGGGAAATAGTTTAATTTCGGAAAGTACCCAAAACTCATCTGTAGTCACCCGGCTTAAATTTGGGGGCTCTTGAAACAGAGGGGGCATCACCGAAGGATCACTAAGTGCCCAGGGATCAGCCAGGCAGTGGAAGTCGAAAGCCGAGCATGGACGAAGCTTGCGATTCAGAAAGAAAATAAACCATTTAGAGACCACTCGCTTCTACCCAGGTCACTTACTTTACTTTTCTAAAAAGAAGTTTCAAAAGAGGAATCGTCTCCCTGGCGAAGGCCTCATATCTGGTAGGTTGTGACTGGGGCTGTGTGGGAGGATCAAGAAAGCAGACAAGGGCTGCTAGGCAGAGCTTAGCTGATGAAATATTTGCTTGGTACTTTTGAGGACTTGGCTTCGCTCCCCAGCACCACATGAAGCTGAGCATGGAGTCAAACACCCTAAAGATGGGTGAAGGGGATCAGAAGCATCAGGTTATCCTTAATAATACAGAGAAGCTCATGATCGTGTGAGCACGTGATCATGTATGTCTCCGCCCATTTCCTTCTCACTCACACCTGTTCCTTTGGATCTCAGAGCCACTGAACCACAAAGGTTTCAGTCTCAAGTTCTGTCTCAGTTCCGCAGCAGCCAGACCTTTGACATTGAAGGGGACTGCCTGGCTTTCTACAGTTTATATAGAGTTTGTGGCAGCTGCCATGCAGTTGTGGGAGGGCTAAATGACAAGGAGGATGCTGGGTAATTAACATGTGAGGCACTCAGGAGGCAGAGGCAGGCGGATTTCTGAGTTCGAGGCCAGCCTGGTCTACAAAGTGAGCTCCAGGACAGCCAAGGGCTACACAGAGAAACCCTGTCTCGGAAAACAAAACAAAACAAAACAAAACAAAAAAAAAAAGTGAGGCACTGTGCGCTGAAGAGGAGCATCAGACACAGGTGAATTCCCCAGAACTGCTTCCAAGTGTCTGGCCCTGCTTGCTAGAGGTAGACTTATGGTCCAATTCTAGGACACAGAACAGAAAACTGGCAAAAACTGAGGTGGTCCTGCTGGCTTAGGGCTGGGTTGAAAGGCTTTGTGCCTCGCCCCTACCCCCAGATATAGAGACTCCAGAATGAGCACTGAGCTGGGAGCTAAGGCGTCTTCTGTTTTGTTTTATTTTTCTCAGTCACTCAAATAGTTTTTTTTTTTTTTTTTCTGAGAAGAGGGATGTAAGTGAACACTTAGGTAGAAAATGCAAGACATAATAGTTTATAGATATTTTTGGTCTCTCCCTCTGCATTTGTGTGTGCAGGTGCATGTATGGATGGAGGTCAGAGATCAGCCTTGGGTTTCATCCCCCAACCCCCATCCCAGAGCTGTTCATCTTGTTTTATAGAGGCAGGATTTCTTACTGAGATCTGGGGTTCGAAGATTAACACAGGCTGGCTGGCGAGCAAGCTCCCGAGGTCAGCAGATCTCTGTCTCCATCACTACAGTGCCCAGATCTCTGTCTCCATCACTACAGTACCCAGATCTCTGTCTCCATCACTACAGTGCCCAGATCTC
>NC_034592.1:22249530-22253667 GCF_900095145.1 Mus pahari
AGTGCCCAGATCTCTGTCTCCATCACTACAGTGCCCAGATCTCTGTCTCCATCACTACAGTGCCCAGATCTCTGTCTCCATCACTACAGTGCCCATGACCACACTGAATACTGTTTCTGTGTGGCTCCAGGGTGTGCCCTTAGGAACTCAAGTCTGTGTGGAAAGTGCTTTACTGAATGAACTGTTTTCCACAATCCAGTTTAGAGAATTTTGTTTTATTTCAGTTTTCGTTTGATTTTTGAAACAGGGTTTCCCTATGAAGTCCTGGCTGTCCTGGAACTGACTCTGTAGATCAGGCTGGCCTTGAACTCAGAGATCNGCCTGCCTCTGCCTTCCGAGGGCTGGAATTAAAGGCGTGTGCCACCACTGCTGGGTTAGATTGATTGATTGATTGATTGATTTTTGGGATTTTTTTTCAAGACAGGGTTTCTCTGTGTAGCCCTGGCTGTCCTGGATCTCACTTTGTAGACCAGGCTGGCCTCGAACTCAGAAATCCGTCTGCCTCTGCCTCCCGGGTGCTGGGATTAAAGGCGTGTGCCACCACGCCCAGCTGGGATTTATTTTTTTTAAGGTAGAAAATGACTTTAATGATCATAAAACACACTGGATTTTTTTCAAACTTAGTCTGTCTACAAGATCTTATTTTCATATACTTTCAAAAGAAGCCCCGATACACAAGCAGATGGGCAGAGAGAAGGATGTAAGCAGGAGAGGTGGCCAGGAGCCCGTGCACAGGCTGCTCTGCTGCCACCTGGATCTTGGGCTCTAGGCCTCTCCTCCCCCCTGCCCCCATTGAAACAATCTATCTCTGGTCTCAGATATGGCAAGGGGATTCTCTCTGTGGCTAGCCTACCTCTGCAGTCCCCTCCCACTCGCCCCTCCCCTTCCCTGGCACGCCCACCTTCACTTCCTGTGCTTCATGACAGAGTTGCTACAAGGAAGACTTTACACTGGCCTGGGTCACCAGCCTTCTGCTCCTTCAGCCTGGGACACTGGGGTCTGTGGTCATGGTAAAAGTATAGCAACGAGAATAAGCGACTCCCTTTAATTTGATGTCAGTCATGGCTCTGAACGAATCTCATTCTCACTCAGGTCAAACAGCCAGTGATTGGCAGCCTTGGGAATGGTAGGCATCCACATGCGCTTTTCTACTGTGATCCCAAAGCCGAACTCAAACCTGACCATGTCCTCCGGCTTTGGGCCTGGAGTGGCAAAGTTACAGGATGGAAATTATGCTTCCTCTGACACTTTGCATGCCGGACATCATGAAGGCGATGGTTGGGAACTGTGGGGCCACCTGACTCCGCATCCCTAACACACTAGCCTTTCTGCAGCTTAACTCTTGACATTTCCTTCACAGGCTGCCGACCCTGAATCACTTATCCACATTTCCACTTTAGAGGGCGCTTTTGAGAGCACAGCCCCCCCCCCCAAGACACAACTCCACTGTGTGTGTGTGTGTGTGTGTGTGTGTGTGTGTGTGTGTGTGTGTAAAGGCTACCAGGCAAGGTCCTGGTGCCCTGGTGGCTGTCTCCCAGAACAGGACAACGTCCAGAAGGAAGTGAATGAATTCACCCGGCCCAAAGCAGCCATCTGACATGGTCCTGCTTTCTCACTCTTCTTGAGATGTAGAGCCAGAGGGGGGCTTGATTGCTCATACTGAATAGAGTCAGAGAACCCACCACCACCTCCCAGTGCCTCCTGCTCATTCTTCTCACTGCCAAGTCTCATGTCAGAAAGGACACATACAGGACAGCTTTCCAGTCGCTACCAGCTTAACCTCTGCTGACATCTGACTCAAGTGCGGGGTTCTGCAATGCAGGGCCATCGTCTCAGGAGTTTACACAACTGCCGTTCTCAGCAAATCAGAAAAACACTCAATGAGCTCAGAAAAACTAGAAAAGCTAGAGCTTATTATGGGTGTGCGGTTGCTTAAGTGGTAGTTGAAGGCATTCTTGCTCTACATAACTAGAATTTTTTTAAAATTCCATTTTGAAATTTTTTCCCCCTTTCTGTTTCAGCAGAATCTAAGGGCATACCAAATGATAGAAATGAGGCTTATGGACCCGTGGCATTACTCGAAGTGTGGCCTGGCAGGGAAGCTGCCACTGCTTTCGTGTTGTTTCCTAATTTGCCCAGGCTTAGGTGCCTGTGGGCTTATCTTCCATCAGGCTGTTGGTGAGACCTAACAAGACCACCTGTAGAAGGTTTACTTTAGGGCCAGTGAGATGGCTTTGTGGGCTAAGGTGTTTGCCACCAAGCCGGACGAACTGAGTTAGATTCCAGGATCTCCATGGCGGAAGAAGAGAACCAGTTTGATCAGGATCTTCTCTGGCCTTCACATGTTCACTGCTGTGGTGTGTGTGTGTGTGTGTGTGTGTGTGTGTGTGTGTGTGCATAGACACAAGTAAATAAATGCTTTATTTCAGGAAAAAATAGTTAAGGATAATGTAACCATTAGAAAGCGGTAAGTTTGTTTTTGATGTTTCCCTTTGGATGTTGTGAAGTTAGAAATAATGTGTCAACTAAAAAGTAAAAAGAAAAAAGAAGTCTGGGTTTGTTGACCAGAGATTCTTGTCTGGTGTTTCTTCCCTATCTCAATAGATCCAGATTCTAAAATTAAAAATGCCCCAAGCCCCGCAGAAGTTCTCGGCATTCAAAGCACCGGCTCGCTGGGATCTTCTCAGGTAACTGTTGACTGGGCACTTTGCAGGTGATGTAGATGTCATGGAAAGGCCACTGTCCTCAGGGGCAGGTTGTAAAAGGAATCTTTTGTGCAATGTGTGGAAGCCTCACCTGCCGATAATGTTAACTTAGGCAGGAAATAGGGAGGTGGAAGTTCCGGTACACAGAGAGGATTCTGGGAGAGTCGGAGGCATGGGAAATTCACCAGAATGCAGATGGAGAGAGACATGAGACTGAAGGATTATTGAGATAGGAGCTAACTGGGGAACAGAGCCAAAGCTATTGGCCTAGACATTTATTCATAAGGAATTCAGTCTTGGGGCTGGAGAGATGACTCAGTGGTTAAGAGCTGACTGCTCTTCCAGAGGTCCTGAGTTCAATTCCCAGCAACCACATGGTGGCTCATAACCATCTGTAATGGGATCCAATGCTCCTTTCTGGTGTGTCTGAAGACAGCTACAGTGTACTCACATAGATAAAATAAATAAATGAAACAATTTTTAGAAAAAGAATTCAGTCTCCGAGCTGTTACTTTGGGGAACTTGGGTGTAGGTGGCAACACTGGAGGTTATAGCAGGTGGCAAGGTCCAGGGGAAGCACTTGACAGATTAAAAACAACCCCTGAGATCCCACACTGGGGAAGGCCTTAGCCTGAACCCACTTCTCTTTGCCTTCGCTGGCTGCCCATTCGTCACGCTCTGTGGCTGTTTTTGCTGTGTATCAACTCCTTCTTTCATGGACTGTAGAAATCAAGGTTCTCTCCCAACGGTGGAAACAACAGCAGGGGTCTCCAGATTACTACCCCACACTGTGTGAGCCATGCGTTTGCTGGATATTGGCAGAAGAACGAGGCTTATGCTCTGCATCAGTGGTAGTTGGCGTCTGGTGGAAGCAGGATGCAGGCTAATGGTCTTCTGACACGTCATCCCGAGGACTCAGTCTCAGGGAGAAAAATGAGGTGTATTGGCCAGGGTTCTCGATCTGTGGATTGCTGCTGCTTTGGGGTCAAATGGCCCTTTTCCAGGGGTTGTTCAGAAAACACAGATATTTACATTACATTTCATAACATTGACAAAAATTGTAGTTATGAAGTAGCAATGAAAATAATGTTATGGTTGGAGTCACCACAGCATGAGGGACTGCATTAAAGTCACAGCGTTAGGAAGGTTGTGAACTACTGCTTCAGAGGAACAGACCTTATAGAATAAATCTATATGTAGAGAAAGGGGATTTATTACAATGGTTTACAGGCTGTGGACCAGCTAGTCCAGCAATGGCTGTCCACCAGTGGAAAGCCCAAGAACCCAGAAGTTATCCAGTCCAGGAGGCTGGGTGTCTCATCAGGATACTGAAGAAGTGGGCTCTAATGCTAGTGACGGAGTGGATTTACCAGCAAGGGGAAGAATGAGAAGAAACACACACACACACACACACACACACACACACACACAC
>NC_034592.1:22253682-22282164 GCF_900095145.1 Mus pahari
ACACACGTGCACACACACACACACACACACACACACACACACACACACACACACCGAGAGAGACAGAGACAGAGACAGAGACAGGGAGAGCCGAGTGAATGAACTTCCTTCTTCTGTGTCCTTTATACAGGCAGCCAGTAGGTGTGGTCCAGACTAAAGGTGTGTTTTCTAACCTCAAAAGATGTGGATTTAAGGACAGTCTTTCAGCCTCATATGATCCTATAAACTTAAAATCCCTCACAGACGTGCCTACCAGCTTAGGATTTTAGCTAGCTCCAGATGTGATCTATTTGACAATCAAGAATAGCCGTCGCACAAGGAGTGAGGAGGGCTGTTTCTTAGAAACTGGACACCTGCTTCTGCTTTCCCTGTAGCAATGCAGGAGATGCTCTCCCATCCTTGTACCACACGTCCCATCGCATCCTTTATTGTTCAAACCCTGATGCTGGGGAAGGGGTACAGCCCACCTGTTGCTTTCCATATTTGGGCTTACAGCGGCACCAGGAACCACGGTAAGAAAACGCTGGAAGTGTCTACTAAAAGCCTAGTCTTTTTGAACTATGGACTTAATTTTTTCTTTCAGGGAAGCTATGTGTAACCACTCCTCTGATGGATTCCTCTTACAGCTCAAGCTAGACAGATTCTCAGCACAAGCCTAGACTTGGGAGCAGGAATGCAGGGTAGGAGTATAAGACTGAGAATCAGGGCAGTGGCCTTTGCTCCTCAAAGAATCCCATCCTGGGGGGACCAGGCGGGCTATGAAAGGGGGCTGTTGTTTGCTCATCGTTTCTGACCTCCTTTCCTTACACAGGGGCATGGGGAGCCATGAGAGAGAACCCAGCTCGCACAGTCTGTTCAAGGCCCAGACACATCTTCTGCCTCCCTGCCTTTTGTTCTAGAACATCTCAGTAATACCTTCTACTTTCGGTGACTTAGACGTGACTCTGAAGGCCCCTGTAAGCCCCAGCCTACCTCTTGCGTGCAGTGGGAGCCCAATTAATATTTGTTAGAATAGATTTGTCATCCTAAGAGGACCCAGTGACGCCAGGAAACCATCATTCCTGGGCTTTCACATTTGTGGGCTTCCAAAATGTATTTAAGGAACTCATTTTAAAAAAGATGTCTAAATACTTTCTGGGGAGGCCATTGTCTACCGTATGTATTTCAGACCTATTCTTGCAATTACTGTATACATACTTGTGTATGTATACATGTGCGTATATGTGTGGGCATGCAAGCCTGTGCAGGCCAGAGGCTGGTTTTGGGGTGAGGCTATCATCACCCTCTGCCTCATTTACTTTGACACAAGGTCTCTCACTGAACCTGGAGCTCAGTGATTTGGCTTCATGGCCAGCATGCCCCAGGGATCTTCCTGGTGCCAGCAGTACAGGTGCATGCTGCTGTGCCCAGCTCATTATGTCGGTCCTAGGGAGCCAAACCCAGGTCCTCAGGCTACCACGGCAAGCATTTTGCCAACTCTTTTCTGTAACTAGTGTCTGGCTCGTAGCCACAGATTTCCACGGAGGACAATCAGGCGCTCTCTGTCCTCCACTGAGACCAGAGAAGATGGAGGAGGCCAGCTCTCTAGCATCGGCTTCTGGCCCTTTCCCCCTTCTCCTTCCCAGAGATCATGTCTGCACAAAGCACCCCTGAGCTGCCTTGGATCCCCTCCAAGAACTGCCCTGGAAACTAACCAGGTGAGAGAGGCTAGGGTGCCCCTGGGAAGGACACGAGGAGCAGTAGCTGTGGCATGCGGGCACACACATGCTCACCGCTGCAGAAGCCTCCAAGGGAAACTGGAAATCTAGATTTTTTTTTTTTCCTGTGATACGGTCATTTTTAAGAACACACCATGAACAAAGGTCAAAACCAGCCAACCAACCACCACCACCAAAAAGCCCCTTAAACCACATGAGCTTGTCTGCATTTCCTGTCTGTGGGCCACTGGGTGAGACCTGTGGTGGAACCTGGCATTCCATAAACATCGTGAGTAAAGGTGTGGATTTGACGAGATGCCACTCATCCAGGCTGTACACATTCTAAGTGTTTATCCAGATGTGGATTTACGACCAGGGCCATCACTGAAAACTGGCATATGCATGCCCTCTCCTAGGACATGGTCTTAATACTGACATTTCTCATCCAAGAAGAGCAAATGTTGGGGAAGCTGCCAGGTGTCACGCAGTGAGTGGGCGGCTGGATTGGAACGTCAGGTTGTCTGACTACAAATCCAGTGACTGTCAGTACAACTCAAGCTGCCTCTCGGACACCCCAAATGACTGCATGTTAGTTTGCTAAGCCCCGTGAGTTTAGTGATGGTGCCTTTTAAAATCATGGTTGCAAAAAGAACATAGAAATCATGCAACAAATAACTTGAGGGATTGTACTTACAGTTGCATACAAATATGCATCCAGACATGGTACACATAAACATACATAACCAATTATGTATGCGTGTGCATACCCATGCTCCGTCATGCATGCCATTGCCCTCATCTCTCGCTTCCTAGGGCATCTGAGTCTAATCTGGGCCACCACAAGGTCTCTCTGCCTGCCCTGTGCCGGCCTCATCTAGTCTTCACCGAGAGTTTCCTGGAAATCAGACTGCGGCTGTGGTGTTCTTTTTTCCCTAACCCAGGAGACAAATCGGCAGTTTTGTTTTTCAAAGTCTGGGTTTTCGTAAACCTGGAATCCTTCCTTTATTTTTTCCACTAGAAATTTCCTTGGCCTATTGCCTTTTTCCAGGACCTCGGCCAGGAGGTTACACTTGGAGCGCCCTCTGCTGGGCACCGTCCCCCCAACCTAGTGGGCACTTGCAGAGGGGAAGTGGTTGATCTCTCTCATAGGTTATCAAACGGGAAACCAAGGATGGCTAAGGGGAGTGGGGGAGGGGAGGGTGATGCTGGGATGTGTGTACCCATCCTAAGTATGTGCTAATGTGTGTGCTACCAGTGGGTGGATGTGTGTGTGTGTGTGTGTGTGTTTATTATTGAAAATAAAAGAGAAAAATAATTCTGAGTTCTAACTAAAGGTACTGGACTCTACTTAGGGCCCTTGAGTGGGGCCAGTGACAGGAGTTTGGGGACATCACCTAACTCAGCCTTATTCTTCAGTGCCCATCACATTTAACAGGCGGGAGGCTAGGACACAGAGAGGTGTTTAGAGAGGAGTGGGAGGGTTGTTTCTGAGTACCTGTCCACGGCTAGTTAAACCTGAGAAATCTCTGTCGTTTGCCTATGCCTCTTGAGGCGCCTAGTTTTGTTCTCTATTTAAAGATTAAGACACAGAGGTCTCACGAAAGGAAGAGAAGGGAGAATTGTCTTGGGATTTGAATCCAACCCGCTGTCCTCTTGTCTTCTGAGACTCTTGGATTTCCCTGTTTGGCCCAGAGCGGGGTCTGAGACAAGAAGACACAGCACAGTGCTCCAGCTCAGAGATGGAAGTCCTTGCCTGTGACTCTTCTTAGGGTGCTGTTCCCAGCCCTGATGGGGCTCTTGGAGCCGTGGGCTTTGGCGGGGAGTAGGGTCCTAGAGCCAGAGCAGTGAATTCAGGACCAGGTGCCTCTCTGGATACTCAGTTCTGCTTTGCAGCTGTCCCAAAAAGAAAGCAGGTCCTGGAAGGTGATGGGTTTGCGTTTCATTTTAAAGGGTTCTGGTTAATGGTGCAAAGAAATGCAGAACATATTTCAGCATCGCAAGGCTCTTGGTCCCACCTGGCTTCCCTTCCCACTTGGCCTCATTTACACAAAGGACTGCCTGTCCTCATCTCCTTTTATGACTCCTGTCTGAAATCCAAATCCTGGCCATTATTTTTAATCGACTGACTAATTAATTGTTTTCCTTCGTGCATGTCAGGTCAGAGGTCAACTTTGGGCGTTGCTTCTCAGAAGCCATGTACCTTGTGTTTTGAGACAAGGCTAGCCGGCCAGCTAGCTCCAGGGCTCAAGTCTCCTGCTTCCGCCTTTCTAGAGCTGGGATTACAAACCCACAGCACCACAGCCAGCTCTGGAGATTGGACTCAGTTCCTCGTGCTGACACGGCAACACGTTTTACCAACAGAGCCTTCTCCTCAGCCCAATCCTGGTCACTCTTTAAAACCCTTCTCAGAGGTCACCTCTGTGGAGCCTTCTCTCCAGATTCCAGCAAGTCTACTCTGCCTCGCTCTTCTCTCACAGGCCCTGTTGAGAAACTAGCGGGTTTGCCTTTGATCCCCCTCCCCCCCTGCCCCATACAGGCATCACAGTGTGCATGTGATGCATATGCTTTAAATGGTTCTTATACTCCATCCCAGTAAGAATCGTTAAAAGACTGGGGTCGAATGGGAGTTTGCTAAAGAAAGCAAGAGATAAATGTGCTTTTCTACTTCTCAAGTCAAGAAAGGGAAGCTTTCTGGAGTTGATTCAACATTAGTCCATGGCATGGTGGTTTGAGGAGCAGAGACTGAGTGAACACTGTCTCATAGAATGGAAAGCCTGGGAGATGGGCAACCACTTAGACAAGCAAGGCGGAGGGGAAACGGCTCTGCTCTCATCAGCCCGAGCTCCCCCTGTTCTTGTGTACAAGATGACGGCCATACACGAAGGAGATGTGAAGTCCTCCAAGGCCTATCTCACGTGGGGTGGAGGGGACAAATCACAGAATGGGGAGGGGTCAGAGAGCAGCAGGTCCTGCTGGATCCAGACAGCTGTAGAAGTTAGCAGTGTGATGCTATAGGGCAGCATCAAAGAAGGACAAGGAGTTGTAGAGACTGCTATAAGGAGATGTCTGGAGCCCCATGCACAAGCACACACAGAGCCAAAGCCCTCGGGAGCCATCTTACAAAGCTTTGGTCAGGTGAGAGTTCTTCTGTGGCTTGCCTCCATGTTTCCTCCCTATCCTCTCTGCCCAGGTAGGGCAGCGGAAGATGTGGATACACTCAGTGCCACTGGAGCCCAGTCAGAAGCCACTGGGATAGTAAATCGCACACCACACATCCCTGCAAGCAAACCTCCAGCTACAGGAATCCACCTGCGGCGGGCCCTGCCAGCATGGGTACAAAGTCTGCATTTTAAATCAAGTTTGAAATCTTTCTTTTGTACGGGACTGAATACTGAATGTCATTTGCTGGCGATATGACCCTGGGACCCCCTACCTCTCGACGTCAATGGTTGGTCCTGGCGACGAGTGGGCGTTGACAGTGGGCGGTCTGAGGACGCTGAATTCCAGGACCCTGTATTTCAGAAGATCCGGGGAGCAACTCTTAGCGTGAGTTTTTAAAAGCATAGTACACAGTCTCTGTGAAATCTCTGCACAAAGATACAGTGGGTGTTAGTTAATGCTGTCCCTTGTGGCTTGAATGTGAAGAGTTCCCCATAGACTCATGTCTCTGTGTTTTTGTAGTTCCCAGGAAATGCTGTTTGGGAAATTTATGGGATCTTTAAGAAGTGGAGTCTTACAGGAAGAAGTATATGACTGGGGCGGGCCTTGAGGTTTGGTAGTTCAATCCCACTTCCTGTTCTCTCTCCACTTCCTTACTGCTCACACAGTGTGACCAGTGCACCCCACACTCCTGCTTGCTCTCCCCACAGTGATGGACTGCACCCCATTGGAACTGTAAGCCAGGATACGCCTCTCCTCCCTTAAGATGCTTTGGTCAGATTATTTTGCTGTAGCAATGTGCAAAGAAACTAAGAGTGTAAACCTGCCTGTTTTTGAAGTTGAAATGCTTTTCACACTTTCTTTTTAAAAGAAGATTTATTTATTTATTCTATTGTATAAGTGTTTTGTCAGCATGTGTGTGCATGTTCCATGTGCATGGCTATTGCCCATGGAGACTAGAAGACGGCATGAGATCCCTTGGAACTGGAGTTACAGATGGTTGTGAGCCACCATGTGGTTGCTGGTAACTGAACTCAGAACCTCTGGAAGAATAGTCAGTGCTCCTACTTGCTGAGCCATCTCTTTGATCTGCTTCATCCTTGTAGCACATCTGTAAGCTGTGCCTGGTGAGAGCGATCACTTCTTTGCCAAGAGAAGGGAGGCACAGAGAGGAGGTGAATCTCGCCGCCAGTGATGGCCTTTGCCACCTAACTGGCACACAGCAGCACGTAATCTCTGCAGCCCTCAGGGCTAAGAATGCCACTTTTGATGTCTGGGTGAGGTTCTAGAACTTTCCCAGGCTCCCAGGCCGGGCAGTTCCCCACATATAAGCAGAAGTTACACAGCAGTAGAACCGGGTTTCCTTTGAACTAGACTTTTGGGGAAAGCGCTTCTGACTCATGGTTCAGTATCTCACTTCTTCTTATCATTTCCGCAGGGTAACACCTCCCTTCTCTGGTGCCATTTCTGTCCTGGAGCTGGTGGGAGTGGCTCAACAGAGCCTGTAGAGCCTGGTGCTGTGATTCTGACTAACTGTTGTGGAGTCCCGGGTTCCTTGTTCTACCTGTGAGGAAGTCCTGATCACGTGACTTCTGGGGGAAATCTGGGCTGTTAACAGTTTCTAATTTTAAGTAGTATGTTCACTAGGAAGGTTCACCCCCCCCCCCCAGGGTTTCTCTGTGTAGCCCTGGCTGTCCTGGAACTCACTCTGTAGACCAGGCTGGCCTCGGACTCAGAAATCTGCCTGTCTCTGCCTCCCAAGTGCTGGGATTAAATAAAGGCTTGCACCACCACTTCCTGGCTATTAATGTTATCACCTGTGGTATTAGTGAGGCATGTGTGCACTGGTTACTTTTTTTTTTTTACTGCTGTGAAAACCTACCTGACAAAAGTCACTTCATGGCAGGATGCAGTATGACTCACAGTTTGACAGCATAGCCCACAGCTGTGAAAGAGACATGGCAGGAGCTGAGGCGGCTGGTCCACCTGTGGTCAGCACGCAGACAGATGGATGCTTAGAGGCAGCTGGTCCACCCGCGGTCAGCATGCAGACAGATGGATGCTCAACTCACTTTTCCCTTTTTACTCAGTTCAGGACTCCATCCCATGGGATGCCTCAAGGCGTGTTCAGAGTTGTGTAGGTGATTCCAGATGTCTATCGGATTGACAAGCAACACTAACCCTAACTCTGACTGTGCCTGCCTTTTTATAAGTTTCCTGTGTTCTCATTCAAGTCTTATCAAAATCCTCCGACTTGGGAATTATTGGCTCTTCTAGTTATCAGATGTGAGACCTGAGACCCAAGGAGGTAAAAATGTTCTTTACTGATGTTCTGCCTCACAGATACAAGGATGCTGGGGCATCACCAAGGCCTGCTTCTTCCTGCCCATGCAGTATTCCTGGAACATGGTATCGGACTTTGCTTGGCTATTCCCAGTGCTCGGAGCTCAGCTCCTCCCACAGAGTTCTGTGTTACCTTTGAATAGTGCTGGCTGGAAGGATATGCTTTTCCCCAGAGAGGTTTGATGGCTCCATCCTTTCTGCTTATCTTTGTGGTAGAAAGAACAGTGGGTCCAGTCAGAGGCCTTGGACCTCTGTCCTGGCCCGGTGCATATTCTATTCATTTTATTTAATTGTGTGTTTGTGTGCACGCATGCATATGTACATGCATGTGAGTGTCTGTGTGAGGAGGCCACGAGACACGGCTTCTCACTGGGCTGAAACTCACCACGTTCCCTAGGCTGATGACATGTTGAGCCCTCCACAATCTGCCGGTTTGGACACCATTGTGCTTATAAGCATGCACTATGTTGGCATTCCTTCTAGGCTCCACCCAACAGTTACCTGGCAATAACCAGGTAGGCCTGACTTGCTATAAGAGGGGCTGTTTGGCCCCTCCTCTCTCTCTCTGCCCCTTCTCTGACTCTTTGGTTCTTTTTTCTCCCTAACCCCTTTTTACCTCTTCCCCCTCCCCCTCTCTCCCCATGTGTTCCTGGCAGGCCTCTTCCTCTGCTTCTTATTCTTATTCCTCTTCCTCTTCCTCTTCCTTCTCCTTTTCTTCCTCCTCCTCCTTCCTCTCCCCCTCCTCCTCCTTCCTCTCTCTCTCTCTCTCTCTCTCTCTCTCTCTCTCTCTCTCTTCCCTTCTCAACTCTCTTTCTCATGTCCCCAAATAAACTGTTCTATACTAGACCCATCGTATGGCTGGTACCTCAGGGCGAGGGACGCATCAGCATGGGCACGCTGACGCACCCCTCCCATCTCACCATACTGTGCTCTACAAAACATATCCTGGTCTTTTTTTTTTTTTATAAAACACAATGCACTAGCTAGCCTGTTTTGTTTTGTTAAATGTATGTTTAGAAGTTCAAACTCAGGTTCTCATGCTTGCAAGCCAAGAATATTATCAGTTGAACCATCTCTCTAGCTCTGTAAAGGTACAGCTTGATCTCCCAATCAAAGTTAAAGATCATGTCAATGGTAATATATTCTTGTTACACTAACTCTATAGAACCAGTCCCAGGTGTAGGAAAAGTCCATAGAAACTTAACCCCGACTTGTCTTGTGTCTTCGGGAACCTTCAGATTTGGCTGCTAAATAGTTAGCTCTCAAGACAGGGATTTTCACTTCTGAGATGTCTCTGCATGGCCTCTCAAGGGGCACCTCTGAAATGGTATGTCTGTGTGTGTGAGAGAGGGGAGCGGCCCCTGACATGGACATTGGCCTTGGCATCTGTATGAGCTGGCCTGGTGGGTGAGGTCAGGCTACAGTGTTCTTTGTGTACTGTGGCCAAGGCCAGACGAAACACACGAAGAAAAAAAAAAGAAAAGAGTACCTCTATTATCCTGTTTGAGCAGAGAATAAAAAACAAGAACATTGTTTAAACCACAAGACGACCACATCCCCCTCTCCTGGCTAATATGAGAGCCAGAGGCATCTTTTTTTTCCAACTAGAAGAGAGTCAAGATGCCTATTATAGGATTGCTCCTGCATTCGGCCTAGAGAGGAGCTCTGCTCCCTAGACTCGCCCCCTACCACAGCCCAAATCCCATAAGTCTTTGCTAATACCCTCCCCACGCTGTGTTCTTCCTCAGCAAACTCTAACAGAGTTGATCCAAGTACAACTGTTCCTGGTTGAACTGACTGCAAGGTCTGTAGCATTAGACTCTGAAAGTGGCTTGAAACATCCCAGATCCCAGGCAGACCAGTCCCTCTTTAAATTCATGTCAAGAAACTCCAGTGGACTCCTCCCACTGAGGGATAGTACCTTATCCACCCCTAGTCGGCTCAGTTTCTCTCGTTCTAGACAGTCACATTCCTTGCATGCCTCAGTTGGCTTTTTCCATCCTGAGTCTCCATGATCTTTCTGCTGGTTTCTGAGACACGAGCTTTCTCAGCACATCTGCTTCCCGGCTAGCTTCTGCTTCACATAGTCTGCCTCCTGCTGATGGCCATGGTCAAGGAGGGCTATGCTGCTGCCCAAGGGTCAAATTCACCATGCTCCCAATGTGTTGTCCCCCACTGTGTTTGGACTATGAGGTTGCAGGGCAGCTAGCTGCTACAGAGGCCACATGACCTGGGTCACCTGCCATGTTTACAGAGGCTTCAGTCCAGGCCACAACAAAGATGATCAAGCAATATGCTTATTAAAACCAGCCCTCCGGTCCCTCTTTCTCCTTCTCCTTCTTCGATATGGTCTGAGACTCACCCAAACAAGGCTGGTCGGTCAGAGAACTCTTTTAACCCACCTGTCCCTACCTGCCCATCATGGGGTTACAAGTATATGCCACCACTCCCCGCTCTTTATAGAGTCTGGGAATTAAGTTTTCCTGACTCTGCCATCTGCCCAACCGAAGATGAACTTTTTTTTTTTTTTTTTTGGTTTTTTTGAGACAGGGTTTCTCTGTGTAGCCCTAGCTGTACTGGAACTCACTCTGTAGACCAGGCTGGCCTCAAACTCAGAAATCCGCCTGCCTCTGCCTCCNNAGTGCTGGGATNAAAGGCGTGCGTCACCACGCCCAGTAAAGATGAACTTCTTAAATCTCAACTATTTATGTGTCAGGTTGGCTTTTCCTTAAGAAAAATCTAGACTTCTCCTCAGAGTTACTTTTGGACACACTTATGGTAAAAGAAGATTTTAAACCAGGACTTGGACGAGCTGCTTCTGTGCTTCCCCCGGCATTCTCTTTAGAGAGCTCCTCCATGGAAACTGTTGCCATTCCGGCTAACCTCTCCGGCAGAGAGATTTAGGGAGCTTAATCTACCAGTTAGGGGGCCAAGCTGAGTCTAGAACTTGGATCTTGATATTCTTCAACATCTGTGGGGAGGGTACCCCACAAGCAAGAGCTTCCTGGATCCCTGTCAAGTTCTTGGCATTGTGACAGACACTGGAAAATAAGGTGAAAAGAATGCTCTCAGACCTTGCCTGTGGGGGGGGGGGGAAGGAAAAGTCTGCTTGCCAGGCAGAGTCAAGGCAGGTCGGGACCTGTTGGCAGATTTCCTGGCCTGCTGAGGTATGGAACCAAGAGGGATACACCCAAGGTGCAAGGCTAGGAGCTGAAGATTCTATTAACCTTGATGGAAAAGCAGAGGCCTTTGGGATGGGAACGAATATCTTCTGTACATTTAAGCGAATTGTTTCTGTTAGCTTGTGGCTTTGTTTCCCACGATGCTGTAAAATGTATAAAGTCTGAGAGAATTAAAGTGGAGGCTGCCGCAGTGCTGACCGGACAGCCCTTCCGATGTCTAAACTTTGTCTCTGAGTCTTCTTCTCCATCTTTCCTATAATCACCTCACCTCCCCCACTCCCCCATCAGAGGGCTGTTCCTTTGTACCAGCTGAACCGGCACACTTGCCCATGTGGAGCTCATAATGGATTCAGGCTGGCACACGCTACACAATTCTATATGATGAAACCATGGCAGGTGTTCGAGAGTCTCGGAGGTGGAGTGCAGGCTGAGTCAGGGTTTGGCTTAGTCTGGAGTGTCACAAAACGTGACTAAAGGAAGCGTGCTCAGAAGGTGTGGGGGTAGAGGAGGAGCTGACACACGCTATCAACAGTTCAGCTTCATTTACGGCTTCATCAGGTGACTGTGGTCTGGCCTATTTGCCACCACAGCTGGGGACAGAAGCCTACCAGCCTGGAGGCCTGTGCCATGGAAGCAGCTCCCCCCCCCCCCCCCCCAGCCCTCAGCAAGGAGAGGCTGGGGCCAGGCGCAGGCACACTGGAGCCCTTTCACTCTTGCTTGGCGAAGTGGCTGCATGCGCACTGTGGGCAGTGACACAGAAGTTCCTGGAAGTAGAAAAGTCTCTGCCAATAATGAGACATGCTGTGAAGCCTCAAGATGCCATGGTGAAGGGCAGATTCCTTTTGTCCTAGTTTCCCAGTCAGAGACCTATTTGCACATTTCTTATGTTAATTCAGTTAGCCTATGCTTTAAGAACCGCTGGTTACATTTGCTTTCATCTGAAAAAAAAAAAAAAAATCAAGTCGTGCAAGTAGAGGGCTGGGCCAGAGTGTGGCCCTGGATACCCCCGGGGTTTGCTTTATGTTTTGGAGCCTCCATTTTGGTCACTCTAAAATGGTGATTATGAGCATCCTTGTACTTTGGGAGACACTCTGGAGCCACTGAGTGGGGAATCTCTACTCCAACTCCTGAGACCCGAAGTGCGACACACGATGTCACTTGAAATCTAACCCCTGTGTAAGTCATTGTGTACAGCGCAGACTAAGGATCCAAGAGAGACTAGATCCGGGCCAGAATGACAGTCTCCCCAGTCTTGGTTTCCTTTCCCTGGGCTTTTGCACGGGGCTTTGCCTTCTGGTAGAGCAATTACTGGCAAGAGTAAGTTCCAGGGGAAATGGATACTGAGAGGGAGAGGCAGCTGGGAGAGCAAAAGGCTTTCCTGTCAGGGGCACAGAGAAAGCAAGAGCGGGGAGCAACTCCCCTGCCTGCCCAGGAGGCCAGGCTGGGGGTGGCCTTCCAGGGTCAAGTTCCTCTACTCTCCCATCTCCCCACCCCACCCCATCCCCCGTGTGCCTGAGGCTGAGCCAGCATAAAATAACACCATTTTCAACACAGTTGAGTGCAAAGTCAAGATTTTATGGCATTTTCTGTCCTTGGTATTTTTCTTTCAAGCAAGGCCATGTTTTGATAAGGGGCTACAATTTCAGTGGGTCTCTTTTTCCCGCCCCAACAAATGCCCCAGACTGCTAACATTACAGAGTTGTTTCAGTTTATTGGTACTGATGTCCCATAGCCTTGGGGGACCTGTCTTCGCCTCCCCTCAAGGCTATAGCATTTCACAAAGTTGTAACTCATCAGCTTGTGCTTTACTCTAAAGAAAGTTTATCGGATTCTAGGCTAGGTTTCCAAGACAGCCTGGCTCCTAGGAGGAGCGACTCATGCTGCAGGCAGGAGGAATCCTCGCTCATCCGAAATTTTCACAGCCGTTTAAAAAGAGGTCTTCAGCAAAGTCATTCAAATTTGCTACAAATGCTTGACAGGATGGACACGTTGTGTCTGTGGGCCAATATTCAATCCAGGTGGAGGAATCTAGAGGGTGTATATACCTATCAAGGCAAAATGGAAACAGTGTTGGTATTGATAATGGTGCAGCAGTGTTCCATACTTAATGGTAAAGTAAGTGTGTGTGTGTGTGTGTGTGTGTGTGTGTGTTGTTCCTCATGCACTGACTACATTTTTTTTTTTTTTTTTTGAGACAAAGCCTCTTAATGTCCTAGAACTTGCCAGCAGGTGAGGTGGCCTGACACTTGAGCCCCAGGGATCCACCTGTCTGTCTCTCCAGCGCTGAGACCACAAGTGTGCACCACTTAGTGTGTGTTTGTTTTGTTTTTTTTTAAAAACTGATTATTAGCTGGGCGTGGTGGCACATGCCTTTAATCCCAGCACTTGGGAGGCAGAGGCAGGCGGATTTCTGAGTCCGAGGCCAGCCTGGTCTACAGAGTGAGTTCCAAGACAGCCAGGGCTACACAGAGAAACCCTGTCTTGAAAAACAAAAACAAAAACAAAAAAACCTGATTATTTATTATGTATTTAATGTGTGTGGCTGTTTTGTCTGCCTGTATGTGCGCCACACATGTTGTCTGGTGCCTGTGGAGCCCAGAAGAGAGTGTACAATCCCCTGGAATTGGAGTTCCAGGTTATTGGAAGCCATCATGTGGGTACTGGGAGTCGAACTTGGAGCCTTCGAAAGAGCAGCCTGTGCTTTCAATCACAGAGCCATCTTTCCAGATCCAATGCCTGCTTTGGTTTTTGTTTTTGTTTCTTTGTTTTGATGTAGTTCTGGTCCTTGACGTCAGTTCTTCATGCTTGCCCAGCGAGGACTTTACTGATGAAGCTGTCATCTCAGCTCAGAAGGCCAGCTCTTTACAGGTAATAAGGTGCATATTTAAACATCCTATTTATAATCAGAACTCTTTGCATATGAGGGAGCAGGCTGGTGGCCAGAGGATGTGGACATGTATTCTCAATTTCCATCAGGCTCTTGGTTGGTTGATCCCTCAGTCAAGGCTTTAGGTACAGTGATGGTGGCCAATAATACTCCTAATGATTCACTGGTTGAAATTAAGGTACCAATGGAACTCGAATGTATTAAAGGACAATCAAGCCTGAGAGGAGGTTATTGCTGGTGACTTACTTGAAACTGAAATTGTGTTTGATCTGCAGAACCTCTTTGCCCATGATTAAATACTGCTTCCCTTTCACCAGGTCGGCATTGGTACAGCTCATCTTTTTAATGAAGGTGACCTCAGAGTCCTCAGCAGCAGCTTCCCCTGAGACATACACACAAGACAGCTTATCACGGTCACATTAATCTTAGCTATGACCTCTCTCGAGCCGCTCCCATCCTCAGAGAGGATTGCTGAAGATGTTCTACTCCTGTGGTTGACTGAGACTCTGGAGCCAGACTGTCCAGGTTAAAGCCCAGCAGTGCTGGTTCCCACTGTGTGCCTCTGGCCACTGACTTATATTCCCTGTAGTTAGGCCTTAGCCCCTCCTCTGAACACTGACACAGAATTACTGCAGAACTTCTAGGGAGAATGGGTTATACCACAGGAAAAGTACCAAGAACAAAGCAAAAGCCACAGAGTGGTGTAGCCTCTCAAAGCCTCGGGACCACTGTTCAGGAACTGTGCGTTACTTATGTACCTAACTAACACAGTATTTGGTAGCTGGCAGTGGTCAGCTTTTTAGAAAGGCATATGGTGTGAAGGGATTACAAATTTAAGGGAAGATAACTCTGGGACTCCTAAGGGACTCAGAAGTAGCCATGACCTGATACTTCTGCCCAGAACATAGTCTTCCCATGTTTGGCCTGTCGAGTTTCACCTGTGTTTAAGCCTACTTTCATGTCTAAGCTAACACTTAGAGTATTAGCTAAGCCTTTCTTGTTCACTTCTGTTGTAATAGTAACATACACTGAATTTGGGTCTTGAACAGATTAGGTAAGCATTGTAGCACTATACCCCAGCCCCCCCCCCACCTTTTTATATCTTTATACCTCAATCTAATCTTCTCCTCCCTCCCCCTCCCCTCCCTCCTCCTCTCCCCCTCTGTCTCTCTCTAAGAACAAAGTGTTTTCTGACTTGAAATTCTTGACAGAATTTACCAAGATGATAGATGTCACTAAAAATGCATTAAGATTCAGACTTCTAATCCCACCTACTGGAGAATTCACAGTCACTGAAATGGGAGATTAGTTGTTTGGAAGATATCAATAGGGCAATACGCTTAAGTTATTTAATAAATCACTTATTCCATTTTAAATGTGTTTTAAGGGCCAGCAAGATGGCCCAGCAGGGAAGTTACTTGGTTCCAAGAGGGATGAGCTGAGCCCAATGCCCAAGTGCCAAGTGGCAGAAGGAGAAAGCCACCTCCTGCAAGTTGCCCTCTGATCTCCCCCATGCACATCATCGATACATGCGCATGCACACACGAATAAATGTGTTGCTTAAATAACACACATTTTAAAAGGGTGTTTTAAATAACTTAAATTGAAACGCTGAAGGCGAAAGGTGGCTATGTCGTTTGCCGACATACAGAGCATTTGCTGAAGTCTGTGATAAGAGCATTCCATGGGAATCAGAAGGTTCGTGAAGGTGAGACCCCTGCTCCTGTAGTTAAGTCATCTCCCCTGTGCCCGATCCAACGCCTGGTTCACACGGCGCCTGGTTCAAGTATTCAAGGGAAGGAGGAGTTCTTACCTGTTTTGTAAGAAGCCAGAAGACTCGCAGTGTACTTGACGAAAATGTTTTCTACAGTGGCTGATGTGATCCTGACCTTATAAGCTGGTGAAAACAAACCATGGTGAATGAACACTACCAATGCTGCCTTCGGGGGAAGCTGGGGCTTGCCCTTAGGTGAGGGACGAGGATGACAAATGCCAAGGGTGCCCTGAAGTAGCTCTCACTCATTCCAAAGATCTTCCTTCCCAATCCCCTCCTCAGCCAAATCTCTAGATTAAAAAAAAATGATGAAGACCTCAAAGGAAAGAAATATAGAAAGAATCCAAAATCCATTCTGACATCAGTAATTGTACAGAGAAGATTATGTAGAGAGCGGTGCACCAACATCAGGACCAGGGTCACTTAAGTTATTTCATAAATATCTTCCTGTTTTATGTGCCTCATGGCCTTGAGCAAACATTTAATGTCCTTGATGTGATTAGATACATTGATCAAGGCAACTCATAGCAGAAAGAACAGCCTATGGCTTCAGAGAGTTCGGGCTCATGACAGCAGAGCTCAAGATGACAGAACTGCTCTGAGCTTATATCTTGACCCTCCAGGTGGAAGGAGGGAGGGAGGGGGGGCTGGGAATAAATAGCTTGGACTTTTGAAACTAAACTTCAAAGCCCACCTCTAGTGACACATCTCCTTCCCAAACAGGTCTACCAACTGCTGACCAAGTATTCAACTATTTGAGCCTATGGAGGCCATTCTCATTCAAGAAACACAAGAACTTAATTCTCTCAGGGACTTGAGACAGCCCGCCCCTGTTCATGGAAACTTAGAGCTGAGCTCCAGACAAAGAGAAATAAAGAGAGCCTCAGGCATAGATAGTGACTCTATAAACATCAAAACAACAACAACAACAAAAACAACAACAAAAACAACAACAAAACAACAACAACCCCCCCCCCCCCACACACAATTTAGTAGCCATCTTTGCTTTAAAGAGAAATTTAAAGTAGTAACCTTTTTTTTTCCTCCTCTGCTCTACTGCCTCTGCTTAGCCACTGTAAGAACACACAGGTGAAATCTTAAGACTGTGGCTTCTCTCCCTCTCTATCTCTTTCTTAAAATTTTAAAGTTATGTGTATTTTAAAAACTTTAATTTTAATTTAATTTAATTTAATTTTAAAATTTAAAATAAAATTTAAAACTATCTTTGTGTCTGTGTTAGGTTTGTGTTAGGGTCTAGGTAAAATATTAAGACCTAGATTGGGGGGCGGGGGAGAGATGGCTCAGCAATTAAGAGCACTGACTGCTCTTTCAGAGGTCCCGAGTTCAATTCCCAGCAACCACATGGTGGCTCACAACCATCTGTAATGGGATCCGATGCCCTCTTCTGGTGTGTCTGACAGCTACAGTGTACTCATATAAATAAAATAATAGTGTGCTTATATAAATCAAATAAATAAATCTAAAACGAGAGACCTAGATGGAATGTTAAGGCCTTGGTAACTGCTACCTGGCCAGCCTGCCATTTTCTGTTGTTACTGATACTATAAGGAAACTTTTTCATATGCTGTTCCTCCTGTTACTGGGAAATCTTCTCATGCCCAAGTTGATTATACATCCGTTATGTTCTGTGCCCTTAGAAACCAATCACAAAGCCGGGCGTGGTGGCGCACGCCTTTAATCCCAGCACTTGGGAGGCAGAGGCAGGTGGATTTCTGAGTTCGAGGCCAGCCTGGTCTACAAAGTGCGTTCCAGGACAGCCAAGGATATACAGAGAAACCCTGTCCCTAAAAAAAAAAAAAAAAAAAAAAAAAAAAAAAAAAAAAAAAGAAACCAATCACAATAAAAGTCAGTAGAATTGCTTTATATAGTTACCCACTATAAGCTTGGATCTGAACCAACTATATAGTAGCACCCCATGCCCCGGGGTGTAAACTTTTATGGTATTTGCTTTAACATTCCCTTGGGATGAACCCCACATGCACTTATTTAGAATAAGGCTTCCATCTTGAATAGGGGTCAAGTAAAGTTTAAGTTCCCAAGACCTCCCTGGAAACTGAGATCCTACTTAGCAGAAAAAGACATGTATGTGGGTAACTGGCATCCTGGTTGACAAGACATGAATGTTAGACAAGGCAAATCCCCTGCCACAGTTGAATACCCCAAGCAATGGGGGCAGAATAAGTGTACAACAAAGACATATTCCTAAGGAAGTCCCCTGTCCCTAAATCATGATTGGTGGGATAACTTAGAGGTGTTTGTAGAACACAGGCTTAGAAAGCCCTATAGGAGCTTGACTCAAGGCCATGGTTCAGCTCTGAAGCCTGCAACATGGCCCTGGTCAATCAGTCTTGGGGTGTGGTGGTCAATAAGCCATCCCTGAGATTGGTGTTTGAGTGGTTTGTGCAGCGATTCTCAGAGCCCCATAGTTTGTGCACATGTACGCAGGTGCTCATGGAGGTCAGAGGCTGGATCTCTGGAGATGGAGTTACAGGCAGTTGTGAGCTGTTCAACATGGGCTCTGGGAACTAAACTCTATAGGGACAATCTCCTGTGTGCTATGTGGAAACATCACCTGTCGATAAAAACCGGATGGCCTACTAGCAAAAGGCAGGAAGCAGAATATAGGAGTTCCAGTAGAGAGACTGGAACTCTGGGAGATAGTCAGAGGTGGGAGGGTCATCCCAGACCCTGAGGAAATTGGACAAATGAAGTGGAGGAGAGCGAGCTAGCCATGTGGTAGACAGAACAGTTTAAATAGGTTATAGAAGTTACCAGCTAGTCAGGGAATGAGCCAAAGCCTATGGTCTAGGCTTTTATTCATAAATAAATAAACCTCCAAATTGTTACTCAGGCACTGGGGCGTTTGTGGAAAACCAGAGGTTATAAAACTCAGTGTCTACGGAAGAGCATTACACTTGCCTAACCACTGGGCTATCCCTTAAGTCCCAACTTCTGTGGATTTTCAAACGCTTTCTTGGAATAAGTGTAGTACCTCTACTCAAACAAGGGACCCAGAGGAACGTGATCTCCATGGAGCGCCACGGGTGAGCAGTGTCTCATCTCTCTCATCAAACAGGCACTGCTGACATGTCGTGTTTAAAGAGCGCTGTTGAACGTCTGCACTCACCATATGCAATCTCTGGTGTACAGGCTTTTTCTTTCCTGGAGTCTGCAGAGATGGCCAGGTCCACTTCTGCCTGCAGTTGCGCACAGTCAACTGGATGGGGTGGAGAAGGGTGAGAGTTAGGTTAGTCTACTGAAACAGGCTTTCTCTGAGGGAGTGAGCAATCTCTAATGAGCCCTGAGGCATTCTAGAACTTCACTGTTCCGAAGACCTGTCCATTTTCTTCTCTTCAGTGAAAGGAAACATTTTACAATAAAAGTGAAACCAGCTGACCAAAGACTTGAACATGGACTTGTGATCACATGGTTATTTGTCCCACAGCCAGCTCTTCAGAAATGCACATCCTTCCCTTGAAGGAAGGGAGTGGGGAGTAACTTTTCACTTTTGGAGTCTAATGGAACATAAAATGATTCCCCAGAATTAAAAGAGAGAGGAAAAGAGGCGGTGGCCAAGCCCCACCTCTGTTCTCTTTGGCTATTGTCCTTTGCAAAAAAAAAAAAAAAAAAAAAAAAAAAGTAGGTGAAAGTAAAAAGGAAAGCACATTGTGTCCCCTAGACACCCCCCCCCCAACAGCCATCTGGGTGGCCTTTGTCTGTTCTTGAACAGTGTCCCACCCAGGTGTTCAGGAGCTGTAAGGAATTGTCACTTTTCAGTCAGCTGCAATTATGTATCTACTTCAGAGAAAGGATTGCTTGGCCAAGCAGCTCCCCAAATGACCTTCAGACAGGCAAAGGCAGACTGAGCAAGCGCTTACTTACCTTCCACGCATTTGCAATCCGCTCCTTCACAGACTCTCTGAAGCCTGGTATCAGAAATGCTATAAATCATGGTGCACTTCTTATCTGTGAGGACGGAAACACGGTTACAGAAAGTGCTTGGGCTGAAACACAGTATTTATTGGCCACTGAATCTCTTACAAGGGGCCTCAGAGATGGTCTTTAAAAGGGCCAGGCTTGAGGAGGTTAAATATGAATGAGCTATCCTGAAGAAGACCCCCTCCCCCTTTGTTATTTTGGCTCAGTGCTCAGAATTTTACTATTTAATAGTCACTTCTTAGGATGAAGGTATTTTATGTTCCAAAAGATGAGAAGAAAGTAAATTATATTACTCCAGGGTCTTTAGAAGGAATTATAATTATTTAGGCTTAATGAACATGCAAGTGCACAAACACATGTATGCACTCAAGACACATGTGTGATAGATACATATACACACATATATGCATATATATGAGAAGAGAGACTAGCTGTATTCTATGTGATTTCAGAGGATAAAACTAGGGTCAGCATTTGCTCCACTTAAGGATTTTCTTTTTTTTTGGGGGGGGGGTTGAGACAGGGTTTCTCTGTGTAGCTCTGGCTGTCCTGGAACTCACTTTGTAGACCAGGCTGCCCTCGAACTCAGAAATCTGCCTGCCTCTACCTCCCAAGTGCTGGGATTAAAGGCATGTACCACCATGCCCGGCTAGGATTTTTTTTTTAACAAACAGAACTGCCCAAAGTGGATAAAAAGCTGTGTGTGGTCCCTCACCTTCTCAGAAGGAGCTGAACTGAGTTCACACCAAGGGCATGAACATGAACATGTGTCAGGGACTGGTGGGAATGGCATTAACCATGCCATTCCAGAGCAAGGTGGCAACTATTGGTTTGTGCCAACTGTGAGAATACAGAAAGGGTGGGGTTCTTTCTGGGAGTAGGAAACAAAATTGGAACAGTAATCGGGCTTCTCTAAAGAAGGAACACAGGCAGTGACTACCACAAAGGAACCTGAGGCAAAGCATTTGAATATTGAGGGTGACACAGTCCGATTGTGTGAAAAAGGAAGAAGCTGAAATGTGAGCTGATTGGCCTGATGACAAAGTTGCTTAAATGCAGAACTGAAAAATGAATGTACAGGTTAGACTTTCTGAATTTCGCACTAAGAAATGCAGTCTCTAAGACTCTCGGGCCTCCTTGCATTTCTAAGTTACAGGAAGACAGCAGCAGGGTCTTCTGAGAAACCGTAGCGTAGATCAGAGCCAGTTACCTGGTCTGTGATACTCATACACCGTGAAGGTAGCAGGATTCTGAAAGCCAACTCGGAAAAGTTCAAATATCCGGAACCGGACACAGAGGAAATCTCTAGAGGGGATCTGTTTGACAAAGTCAAGGTGTTAAGGAAGGTGTGGGGAAGAGGTATTCACAATGCTTCAGCCTGTGAAGACGTGGTGCTAAGGTGTGGATGCTGAGGGGCGGAGCTTACCGAATTCAGTTGCAGAATGACATGGCCATCTTTGATCTGGTAATTAGTTAGTAGTTGATCCACTCCTTCCACAAGCTACGGAAGAAAGTGGGGAGGGGAGTTTGAATTTACTTTTCTAGTCCTTGTGTTTACTTAGACTTTCCCATTGATGGAATATTAAGCCGCACCACAGCCTACTACTCTGAGCGGAAGGACCATTCCTTGTTCTGGACTGAGCGCATCACTGCGCATGCTCCTGCATCATTTTCATAAGTCAAATCACAGATACATATTTGTTTTAGAAAGAATATTTTGGGTGGTTGTATGAGAGTGAGATATTGAAGTGAAAGAATAGAAGTCTGCCCATAAAATAACATAGGAAAGAAACCCAAGCATTCATGACATCTCAAAGAGAACACTTGCAGCACGTAAATCTTCGTGGTTTGCTTCCATTCCAGTCGGCAGTGATATATCCATTACCGCATGGGAGGACCCGGATGTCGACTCCTCCTTGCTGGGCTTGTAGCTAAAATAAATCAGAGATTGATTAATAATTCAGAGATGGATTGAATAAATAATAAGATTCTTTAAGAAAAGGCCCTGTTACTTAGCAGCCTTTATTTACCTATTTATATTTTTTGAGACAGGGTCTCACTATGTAGCCACTGGCTGTCCTGAAGCTACCTGCCTATGTAGACCAGGCTAGCCTCAAACTCACTGAGATCTGCCTGCCTCTGCCTCCCTAAGTGCTGAGATGTACCACTACGCCTGTTATCAGCTTTTAAAATTTGCATTTGGTTTTATGTATTAAGGTAAATGGGTGAGACCCTGAGAGCTTTAGAGCGCAGAAGATCTTGGAGCTATTTATCCTCATGTTTCCCTTGAGGAACAGTCCCAGTACCCAGCCTGTCAGGAGCACAGAAATCATCCACTCCATGACAACAGATGAAGAAACTGGAGCCAGAGTCCGGCACTCAGTCAGGGTTATACAGCTGACTCATGCAGAGCAGTGTATGCATCCAGGTTGCTTGATTTTTATTCTAGTTGTCCTAACAGACTACTTCCAAGGTAAAATATTAGTTGTATATCAGAAAGAGACCTGAAACCCTAATGCTAGTCCCAATCCCAGCTCTAAAGTTAGCTCTAACCCCAAGAATAGATTGGAAGAAAACACACTAACATGTCAGTAGTTCCTTCCTGTGTCTGTTAGATTGTGCTTGGTTATATTTCTTCTTTCCTTTACTCTTGTCTGTTTTCTAGGTTCTCAGGCATGGGTACTCCACGAAAAAAAAATAATGCTTCAAAGACCGTTGTCTAGGAATTTGGCTAGTCTGAAGTTAAGAAGAGGCAAAGTGGGTAAAATCAGAATTCTCTCTCTCTCTCTCCCTCCCCCCCTCTCTCTGTAAGAAGATCAGTCAATCTGGGTCATGTCCAGTCTCACTGAGCCATTTCCACAAATCATTTTCTTATTTTTCCAGAAGTATGAACACATGTTTTAAACCATCTTTCTGACTCTTGGGCGTGGCAGGTAAGTAAGTGTTCAGTGCTACCAGCAGGCTGAGTCAGTCAGAGAACTGAGGAGAAAGGGGACTGGGGTAGAGGTGGGAGAAGCAGGGAGAGAGCCAGCAACACAAGGTGACCCTGGGTCCCAACCTCACCTCAGGAGAGTCCAAAGCATCTGCATGCTCTGGCTCAGGAGAGCGGATGAGGAGATAGTTCACAGGTGGTTTCATCCTAAGCAACTGTCTTGGGAAGCAGGTGATTAGGGAGCGCGGAGGTTCGAAAGTGTATCTTTTCCTCAGCCTCCCCATGCAGAGGACACAAAACAGCTCTTATTAGGAATTTTAAAAATCTCATTTACCCCAATATGTAAAAAAGGCACGTAAAAAAAAAATCCCCGACTCATAAAAATGTAACTCCATCCCTACCAAAGGCGTCCTTTGGAAAGCATCCTCTAACTGGGTTAGGAGGGAGCAGGCATTTCTGGCTCACAAATGCAAATACCACTTCTGCAGGATGCAAAAGGACTCCAGGGTGGAGAGTCTCTGAGAAAAGGTCAGTGGAGCTTGATGACTGGTTGCCATGGGAACTGTTTCACTCCTGGAACAGAAATCCTTCCTTCAAGAAGCCCTTTGCCTGCTGCCAAATGCAGCAACCTTCCCCAGAGGGATTTTGTTGTAGAAATGAAATCCTTCCAGCCCCCTCTGCTTCTCTTTATGAGTCTAACAAGCGGTCGGGAAGAAAGAAAGAGAGAAAGAGAGAAAGAGAGAAAGAGAGAAAGAGAGAAAGAAAGAAAGAAAGAAAGAAAGAAAGAAAGAAAGAAAGAAAGAAAGAAAGAAAGAAAGAAAGAAAGAAAGAAAGCAAGCTACATGAAAGAGACCTCTGAACATGAGGCTATGCTGGCATTTTTTTTTTAATCAGGAGAGAGTATTGAAGGCAAAGAATGTCTATAATGAATAAGGATTAGTTACTTCAGAATCTACCCAAACGAACTTCAGTGTCACAGAACCAAAAACAACTTTTGCTTGCCTTTTTAAAGAACCATCTGCCCTTAGTCCATAAAAATAAATAAATACCCCCAACCAAACCAAGTCAACCCCCAAAAGACATGCCACGTCGTCCCCTTTTCTGTGTTGACCGTTGGCATTAGGCATCTTGTCAAGAATGTCACAGGAATGACTTTTGAAAGGGCCCTTTTTGTGTACAGCAGGGTCAGGGACAATCAAACCTGGCAGAAACTCAGAGGTAGGGCAGTTCAATATGCTTTATAGGAAGGTCCAGAGAAGGGACTGCCCTGCTGAGGAGGTCCAGAGAAGGGACTGCCCTGCTGAGGGTTATTTGAGTGCGGGTGGGTGTGTATATGTTATTTGGAGGCATTCACTGGACTCACAAGACTCTTTCTAAAGGTAAGATGAAGGAGAGCAGAGAAGGAGTAATGGTGAGAAGAATCTAATTCAGAGTGAGCCAGGACGCTGCCTAGCAGCAATAGGAAACTAATAGAGTTACCCGTTTAGGGCATTACATTTAGCCAGCACATGGTTTGACAACAACAGTTCTCCATGCTAGCAGCATCCGATGGGGCCTTTGGGTTTTACTGAAGTTTCTGACCCAAGTGTGCAGCCTGAGCTGAGAGCAGCTGGCTGTAAGGACCGGGGTTTTGCTGGTGAATGAGATACTTCCCCTCTATCCCCAGGACATGATCCACATATGAGCAACCTTCTGTATTTTCTTTCCCTAATAATTATATCAGATCTCTACCATCCTGAAAGATCACCAAAGGTTGTTATATATACTATTTGAATCAGAAGAAGACAAAACAAAACAAAACCCAGGAGAGATGACATAGGAGCAATCTGAAGCTGCCTTCTAGAGTAAGCAGCTATTTAAGAATTCCTGCTGTATTCTACACTTAAAAACAACTGGTCAGACAGTGGTGGTACACAACTTTAATCCCAGCACTCATGAGGGAGAGGCAGGTGGATCTCTGAATTTGAGGCCAGCCTGATCTAGAGTGAGTTCTAGGACAGCCAGGGCTACACAGAGAAGAAAACTTGTCTTGAAAAACCAACAAAACAAAACTCCCCAAACCAACCAACCAACCAACCAACCATCCACCACCACCACCACTAATAACAAAAATGAACAATCGAATATTCTTAGGTATGTTCGAAGGCTCAAATTGAGGGTAGTGCAGCAAAAGCAAGAGCTCAGAACCTCTACCCACTCCATTGGAACTGGGCTCACCTGGCACATGCTATTATGAGCTTGTATTCAGAGTCACTGAGCCTGGAGTGGCTGGATGCTGGCACAGAGAAACACACAAACATGTTACAAAGTAGGAAGTAAATGTTTCTTTTTAAAGTTGTTTTGGAGAATGTTCTGATAGAATTGTTAATGAGAAAGTCTCTAAACATACTTAAACATGATTTGTGATCTGGGAGTTGGCATTTGTGGAGACTTTAAAGCTACCAACCACAGCAGGATGTCTCCATTGCTGGAGACTCCGCTCTGTTCTCAAATCTCTCACCCCACCCCCCCGCCCCTAGGAGGTAAGTACATGTGGGCAATGTTTTCAAGGAAGCTGGAAAGAAGCTGGAGGAGAGAGCTGCATCTGCTAGTGTAGATGTTTCCTGAAGGAACAGGCCCAAGTTATGGATGAGGAAGGTATCAGAGGGCATTGTGACCCTGGAGCCAAGATCAGAGGAGGAGGGCAGGAGCGTACAGGTGACCTTGGCTTTGGACATGCGGGCCAATTAGCAGAGGTGCGGGAAGTTTGTGTATTTGAAGAAAGGTGCGGGGAAGCACATTTTTAAAAAGACCATAAGTACTAGAGAAACAGCAAGGACAACATGGGCGGGGTGGGGTGGGGTGGGGTGGAGATGAATGACATTATAAAGAAACTGGGGAGAGAAGGAGGTTTCTTGAAATAGAATCCTTACACAATGTAATGGCAATCAGAAGTCAAAGCAACCCGGAGCCTTACAACCTGCTACATTCTCTAAAAGCACCAACTACAGAGCAGCAGTGCCAAATGCATACAGTTTAGTTGCTCTATCATTTGATATTCATTTGTAATGGTAATTCCAACGGTATATAAAATTATTACATCTATTGTAATAAATGGCAGTAATGTTACTTGGATACCACCCTACTTAGTAACTAGATGAAGAAATTTTGTGTTTTCGTTTTGTTTTGTTTGTTTGTTTTTGCACAAGCACATGTTTCCTAATTATGGACACTCTCTGCTTGGCGTTTTTACTGTGTAGCTAAAACACTGCACGCATTAAGCTGCCTTACCTTCAACATCTTGGGTATCAATTTTCAAATAAAAGCTGCAAAATTCATCAGAGACACTAGTTTTGTGAACCACAGTTTTTACCTGTGTTGGGATACAGAAACAAGAAGATTCCATGTAAAATGGGAAGATGGAAAGGCCGTTGGCAGGACTGTGGTGGAGACGGGAGGACTGGCGGCTTTGGTGCCTAGCACTAACGGCGCATGTGCATGAGTCAGTGACTCCACAGTTCAAACAAATATGAAGAACCAGAAAAACCCAAATGATGACTCTTGGCCACACACGGTCTAATGCTAACAGCCTACTCTGCAGGCTAGCTCCCTGGGTTAACACACCTCACTGCGTGCAGCAGGCCAGCTCCCTGGGCTAACACATCTCACTGCGTGGAGGCTAGCTCCCCAGGCCTACAGATTCACTTCTTACTCTACTCTCAGCTAGCCTAAGAAGAGCTGACTGCTCTACACACTTTCGAGGCAAACGAGTCCCTGTAAACATTTGGATGAGTAGGATACTGTCAGAAATACACTGACAGCAACAAGAATTGAGGGGAAACCAGACAACCCACATTCCTCTGAGCCATCTATAGATAGTCCTTCAAGCAACAAACATGCAAAAGGTGGGAGGAAGCATAATCAGAAGCATCGATGTGATTTCTGCTCAGAGTGGGCAACTCTAAGCTGTGTGGACACACACAAAGAACATCAACCTCCAAAGACACCGAGTAAATGAAACAACTATGGTACAGACCATATAACACACATGCCATGCACCTCATGAACAAACACACACACACACACACATACACACACACACACACAAAACCTTAAAATTTATAGATCTCATGCTTTGTAACAATGTGGATATTTTCTAAGTTGCCTTATGTATATATGTATCTTTGTTAGGGAAATTTTTTATTGTGCAAACATCTTAGAATATACTTATACAAGCTAAGGTAGTATGACATCACTAGCTGTTGTAGTCTTACGTGACTATAATATAGGTAGCCATTTGTTGGCAGAAATGTCACAATGCAGTGCATGATATATATGCAAAAAATAAAATTTCCCACAAATGCATGGAGGGTATGCATTCAAGGACCATCAGTTATTATTTAAAATAAACCATGAGAATGGTCAAGACATCAAAAAGAATTAAATAAATGAGTCCCACTTTAGTCATGGAAATCCAAGACATACTTCTGTGACTTTGAGTAAAGTATTTTTTTCCATGTTACCTAGACACACAGCTTTCTTCTGCTCCAGTCAGATACTCACGTATACTGTGGCCAGGCCACTGCTGTGGCCTGTGGTGACAACAATGTCATCATTGAGAGGTACCTGGAGGGATGGACAGAGAAACCATGCTTTCATTCTTTATTTGAGAGAGCCAAGAAAAGAGTTGGGGTGGCGGGGGCTTGCCAGTGTCCTCTCTTGGATCTTGTGAAATTAAGTGGATGACATTGAAGATCTGCACACAGCAGGCTCTAAAAGATGCTATGATCTCTCACCACTGCCTATATATATATATTCTATGTAAAATGTGTATAAATTATATATTTATAAAAATATATAAAATATATATTCATTAATATATATATATATATATATATATATATATATATATATATATATATACATAACACGCATACATTTTAATTGTGAGACCAGGTATTTATTTCCCTTTTAAGTGAACAAATTTCTTTTGGAGTCTAGTTCAAGACTCAGCATCTCATGTGCCAGTGGGGTCCTGTTTTCATAAGCACCGAGATGTAAGATGCAAGGCTCTGAAGTGGCCACAATATGTGTCTTGTCCTCTACTACCTCCCACTTGCACCTCTCTTCCATTTTTATTTTACTTTATTTATGTATGTGAGTGCACCATAGTTGTCCTCAGACACACTGGAAGAGGACATTGGATCTCATTACAGATGGTTGTGAGCCACCATGTGATTACTGGGAATTGAACTCAGGACCTCTGGAAGAACAGCCAGAGCTCTTAACCGCTGAGCCATCTCTCCAGCCCCTCTTTTCCACTTCTTGATGGTACATCATCTTTGCTTCTGACAGGCTTGTTCTTATTTAAACCCCACCCAGATGGCCCACCCTAAGCCCCTGGAATTCTACCCCAAGCCTCTGGCCACCCCACATAATCCTGCTAAAAATCTATGCTTGCTGTTCTCACTCCCTGAGAAAAAAGCGAAGACACAGATTCAGCTAAACAACCATCCTCCCCAGAGACACTCTATCATCCACCTGTTCAGTTGTTCAGAGACATTACTTTGATCGAGGCTGAAGACTCAGCCCCCCACTCCCTCCACACTTGCCTCATTCACTTCTCTTTGCCTGGCACAATGGTGCAAAGTGGGTTTGGTGCACATCCAGGTTTGCCAATCTTTTCCTTCAAATGTTAGTAAACCCAGGGAAATAGATCACCTTTCCTATTCTCCCTGACAGGATACAGCAGCGTTTACTCAGGGAATGAGTGCTTCCAGATGCCGAATGAGAAAAGCTTTAAGAGAGTGTAGGAAATGCTGTGCACTGCACCCCATCTCTGTCCCGCTACCTCTCAGAGTCACTGTGCTTAGAAACACACATTAGAGATCAGATTTAACCGCATTTTGACTAGAGTGCCCATGTCTATTATTCAATTACCTAACACACTGCTTCTCGTGGCACATTTTAGGAAAAGGCACATTTAGAGAATTCCAAGCTAGATATCAGCGGCCCCGGCCGCACGTGAAAGCATCTACACTGAGGTTGTGCTATTCGAAGCTGGCAAAAGGCCCCTCACAGCATTACTCTCAAAGCAAGAAGTAATTCTGCCTACTCGAAGGAGGGTGTGATAGTTATTTTGACAGCGTGACATCATTAGTATCACCCAGAAAGAGCATCTCAACGAGGGAGGGACTACATTGGTCTATACTGGGTTGGCTGTGAGCTTGTCTGTAGAGCAGAGTCTTAGTTATGTTAATTTATACAGGAAGACATGCCCACTGTGGGCAGCACCATTCTCTGGAGGCTGGACTGGAAAAACTAGAGCAAGTGAGCTGAACGTAAGCATTCCCACACTTGCCAGACTACCTGCATAAGCTCCAGCCTCCTTGACTTCCCCCTCAATGATGGACTGTATCCCAGAACTGTGAGTTAAACCTTTTCTCCCATGCTTCGTTTTTGTTGGGTATTTTTGTTTGTTTGTTTGTTTTTTTCGAGACAGGGTTTCTCTGTGTAGCCCTGGCTGTCCTGGAACTCACTCTGTAGACCAGGCTGGCCTCAAACTTAGA
>NC_034592.1:22282394-22291388 GCF_900095145.1 Mus pahari
GAGAGAGAGAGAGAGAGAGAGAGAGAGAGAGAGAGAGAGAGAGAGAATGGGGACACAATAGATGTGCATATATCAAATGACTGGTACAGATTGAAAAAGCCATGCCCTAAACTGGAGGGATGGCTCAGTGGTCAGAGCGCACTGGCTTCTCTTCCAGAGGACCTGGGCTCAATTCCCAGGATCCACGTGACAGCTCATAACTGCCTATAACTCTGGTTTCTGGTGATCCAACACCCCCACACAACTATACATGCAGGCAGACCACGAATGCACTCGAAATAAAAATAAATAAATAATTTAAAAGAAAAGAAAGGCCACACCTAATGTCCAGAGCCCTGTTGCCAGAACTGATTTTTTGCCAAAAGAAGTTGGAAATCAGATCTGTATTTGAAATGTTTGGATCATTAATTACTGGCATAGATTTTTGTCTATGGTTGTGTCCTTATTATTGTATAATATTATTATATTATTATTTTGCTATGATTCACTGGTTTATGATTTTTGTTTAAGTTTTATTTCTCATATCTATTTTACTCTGACAAGCATGGATCTGTAGGGCACATAGTTAGTGAGGACTATTTCCAATTGACTATATATTAAATGCACTAAATTCACACACGATAACTAGAAAAATGTGCATTAGACTGTTGGCTGAAGACTCTCAACAATACTAATAGAGAATTTACTTTGTCTAATATATCTTTTTCTTTGGGAAATTTTAGTAACGCATTAGAATTTTCCCTTTAAAAAATAATCTAGCTTTGGAAAGACATGGAGCAAGGAGTCTAGAGATCCAGAGCCACAGTCTGAGCTAGCCACAGTCTGTGTGCCAGTCTAAGCTAGCCACAGTCTGTGTGCCAGTCTAAGCTAGCCACAGTCTGTGTGCCAGTCTAAGCTAGCCACAGTCTGTGTGCCAGATCAAGCCAGCCACAGTCTGTGTGCCAGNAGCCACAGTCTGTGTGCCAGATCAAGCCAGCCACAGTCTGTGTGCCAGATCAAGCTAGCCACAGTCTGTGTGCCAGTCTAAGCTAGCCACAGTCTGTGTGCCAGATCAATGGTAAAAGGGGCCAGCAGCAGCAGGTGCCCAGACATGTTTCATGTCTCTTCAATGGTACTTTTGCATGTGCTGTTACATATGACGATTGTTCTTTACTTGACTACTCGTTTCTGATTCTTCCAGATATACCCTATACACATGGACATATTAAACCCTTCCCTATATAGAACATGTCAGCCTGGATCAGGAGGCCCCCTCTGCACTTCCACAGAAGTGTTTCACAACGCTTGCTTATTTAAATGACTGTCCCTCCCCAGGACTTGAGTTCTTTGTATTTTACTCTTGAATCAGCAATGATGATGATATAATAGGATCCCTAATTAGGAGTCAGGAGGTACTCAACACTTGTTTAAACAGCAAATAAAAGCACACATACAGTAAGAATGGAAGGGATGACTTAAACATCTCATCTGATTGCAAAACATTACGAAAATGTCGTCATTTACCTCCACTGGCCTCCCCAGGAAATGCTTCTCTGTCACCTTATACTTGTGCAAGTCACCTTTGTGTTTGTAGGAGACATTGATGTCCATATCCAAATGAAGTTGTTTCATCAGGAGTGAATATTCTGTCAGGCCCTCGATGGCATTAATTGTATCCTAGCAATAATCCACAAGGCACAAAAGCACATTTAGTTTCTTTATTCATGCTCAGCTTACAAACAGACCCATCTTCTTTTTGAGAATGGGATTCTGATACATAGACTTAAATTTGAAATGCTTTTACTTCAGCCTCCTAAATGCTTATGTGCACCCAGCTCTATACATTTCTTTCTTGGGAGATGGTAGGCAGCACTGTCTAGAGATGAAACTCTAGCTGACAAGGTGAAGCAGGTTGAGGGGCTGTTGGTGGAGGTATAAGGAAGGTCACTCTCCGCCACCGGAAGGACATTGCTTTCAGCGGAAACAGGAAGGAAACATGGCCTCAGGTCTGGGTTTGCTGTGTATTCAGTACACATATCCTTAGGCAAGTCACTCTGAAAACTGCCTCTGATTCTGTAGGAATTTCTCTTTCTTGCCTGGTAGCCTCAGCTTAACCACCCCCACAGCGATCTCCCTTCCTGATCGTGTTAATGTTCATTTCCTGCCCCTCAATTTAGAATACTGTCGTTTATAGTTATTGATGTCTTCCCCTCTATAATGTAAGGTCCATGAAGCACAGAGGTCTACGTCTTCCTTGGTGTGTGTGGTAGTTGACTGTGTTTGACGTGTTGAAAACTTAATGTCCAAATTGGCAATGTTGGGGGTGGGGTGTCTAACAGGAGGAGTGCAGATCATGGTGGCACCACGCTCACAAGTAGGTAAATGTCATTATCCTTAATAAAAGAATGAATCTGTCTCTCCCCTCTCCTCTCCCTCCTCTTCTCCCTTCCCCTTCTCTCTGTTCTTCTTTCTCCTTCTCTTTGTTCTTCCTGGAATGACACAGCAAAGATAATTTTGCCAGTTGTTGGGGTCTCCCACCTCCACTAATCACTCTCCCTCAAAACACCAGCCCCCTACAGGTGCATAGGCATACCAGAGAGTTGCTACCGAGAGGACCTCCCCAGATCTCCCAAAATGCAGCGTCCTTGGACTGCCTACGTCAACAGGCACTCATCCCCGCCTCGATCCTCGGACCCGCCTATGATCCCTTGGACCCGCAACTTCAGAAGACTTAAGGGCGGACTGGGAATTTTTCTATGTTACTTAAACAGAGTCCGGTTATTAAACTTCGAGCCTTGACCAGTGTGACATTGCCTAGGCTTCAATTTCCTTTTGCAGCCTATTCCCTTTTAGGATATTCCCACCCTTCAGGACGAACCCAGACCGCAGTGTTTCCGCGGGTGGGAACACTCAGCCAGTTATGGTCCCTCAATCTTGGTCTTTCCATCCTTGAGAAACATGAGCTAATACTTGTTTATTAATTATAAATTACTCAGCTGTGTTGTCCCACTACAGCCATGACTGAGACAATGTCCAGTCATGGACACTGCATTGCATTTAGAAGGGACACATGGTTGCTCTTTGCACAGTGTTTGAGGAAGGAATACTTGAACAAATTGTATCATTATGTATCTTCCTCATCTTCTCCTATAATATAAGTAACTGTGACTAGATACTAAATGTCTGGTTTCTCCTGTGTCTATAGCAGCAGTGCTAATCAATAGAGCACATTTTCCTGCTAAGCCTGGCCTGTCTCCACAATAAAATCCATCAAACAATCACTAAATTAATCTAGAGAAACCCCTGTATGTTTTACACAGACACACCACCATTATCTAAACATCTAGAGGGCAAATATCGGAGCTCAACACAGATGCACAGGCATGAACCACTTCAAGACAGAGCATGCTCTGAAAATGGATTGCTGGGAAATTTTCATAATTGTGTAAGCATCACTGAGTGCTCACACAAACCTGGGTAGTGCAAGTCAATCACACATAAGAGACACAGTGAGCATTACACCAGAGTGTGTTGCTTGTGAAATATGCATGTACTAATATGGTTCTCTTTTAGAAGCAGAATGAATAGATTCTCAATAAGGACAAGTTATGGTATATGGATGTGATACATTTGGACATAGAACATGTCCTTAGTAGCTGAGAGCTCCTGTGTTTAATCCATAGAAACCTCAAATAAGCACACAGGCCTGTGATTTAGTTGTCTATCATCCTTGACCAAGCATCACTGTATGTAGTTTTAGGTGTTACATATGTATGTGATTGGTGGGATAGTAAGTTTGCTCACATCAAGCTTAAGCATCAGCACAAACATGTAATGAGTTATATACAATGATAAGATAGCCACAATTCAATGTGGCTAAGATAGCCACTAGTAGGCAATAGGAAGTTTTTAGCTCTGTTATAATTTTATAAGTCACCATACTTGTGGTCTGCTATTGACCAAACCATTGTTATGTAATACATGACCGTACATTGACCAACTGCATAACAGTGGTCAGAACATAAAACATATTTGATAGGTAGATAGCTATAGTGATAGTCGTACAGAAGAGGAATCATCAGGACCTTTGTTTCCATGGCAACCACTACTCATTAAACAGGATGTGATGTAATTGCTGATAACCAACCAGCCTTCCATGGTCTTTAAAGACAATGAAAGAAGCACACTGGGCATAGACTCAGGCCACATGGGTGTTGATGTGGACCCTTGAATAAGCCTCCTTAGGCTCATGTTCTCTCCTGAATAATGAAGTTATCAATACAGATAACCTCCAACAGGGCCCAACGATTCTAGACTTAAATTGTACCTACGGTAGCTCATTGGTTAGAAAGAATCATGGAGGCCAGAGTGTAAAAGGTGTACGTAGGAAACAAGAACATGGATGAGGCTAAGAACACACTAAGAACAAGCTTAGGACACACTAAGGACACACTAAGGACATGTTACCTGGGTGGAATAAAAGCCGCCTCCATACCTCTGCTCTTCAGATAGCCACTTGATGATCGGGTTGACGTAATTCATATCCTTCAGTTTCAGGCTGGCGAGCAAAGCATAGGCCGTGGTTTCAACCATACCTGCTGTGCCGCTGTTGGGCACAGAGCTGTCTGGATGGTTGAGAGTATCCCTCCAGTAACGGTAAACAGGTGGATCACCTGAGGTCAACACAGGACACTCCTCAGTAAAAGTAAAAATCGGGACCTCGATGCAATCCTAGCACATGGTGACTGCTCTCACACTTCTAGAAGGTTCTCTTCTTCGTAAGAACTTCATCAAGATGGTCAATAAAAAGTGTGATCCCATAGTACAATGCCCTTGGTCCCCATTGTAGAAGGATGGCCACACATGCCAGGGAGTACATCGGGTCTGACAGTGGAGCAGCAAGCCTGATGGGCTGGGACTTAGCAGATGCAGCTATCTGGCTCTATCCTCTATCCTCTCCTATTAGCTGGCTTGATCAACCCAGGAAGTTTATTAGTTCTGTGGAACCCAGTCTCCTAATACTGTATGTAGATAATAGTCACTTACATTTGGTGAAAGTCACAAGATACACAGGAAAAAGAATTTATAGGCCAGCAAACACTAGCCGTAGATGAAGGATTATCATTTTTCACATTAGTAGAACAAACTTGATATAATATCTTTCTCCTTGGAGGAAAAATATCATAGCCTGGAGTGCATGAGGTGACACCTAGATTGACAGGTAGACCTTCTCTCTTCCTGACAGAAAGCACCCATGTGCAGCATTTCCCACAACATAGATCCTAACTTACATATAATTTTGAGGTATCTTTTTTACAATTAATTATCATATGATTTACATGATTCTGAACAAGATATTTTTTGTCCTATTTGTACTCAGATTTACCATACTTAAAATGAAAGGTTTATTTAGGTTTTAAATATTATTCAAATTATTCAGTCCTTCCCCCATTTTTAAAAATGTATGGTTTTTATAATGGATCTTACAAAACCCAAGACATTTTATGTTATTTCTGAAGCATCAAAGTAGTGGTTTCAAGGTGTTAAAACTTTAGACTTTTTTGGGGTCTTTTTCGAGACAGGGTTTCTCTGTGTAGCCTTGACTGTCATGGAATTCATTCTGTAGACCAAGCTGGCCTGGAACTCAGAAATCCGCCTGCCTCTGCCTCCCAAGTGCTGGGATTAAAGGCATGCACCACCACTGACTGTCAAACTTAGACATTTTAAAATGATGACAAAGGTGACATTTCTGTAGACAGTCATAAACCTCATATAGAACTTGCTTAATGTTTAAAAAGTTCAGACCGGGACAGGCTCAGAACTGCCAGCCATGCCGATGGTCGGTCACTACTGCCTCCCAGTGAGGTGTAAGCCAAGCCACACACTCCTTGGCTCAGTGGCTTAAGCTAGAGCCTGCTGTGGGAAGTGGAGGCCACACAGGCCAGTTTCAGCTTCAGTTTATCTGCTTCCCTGGACACTGCTGTGGCTTACGCTGGTTTGCTCTCACTGAACCAGTGTTGGATAGAAAGAACCTGAGTCATGAGGACAGATAACTGGATGCTTTTCTGGGGTGGGGTAGAGATTAGTTACTCCAGTCCAGTCCTCTCTCCTGTCTTCCCACTTGCCTTCCCACCATGAGGGCTTCATCATGATGCTGGGCTGTGTGCCTGGACTCCCACAGCCATTAGTTTAAAGGAATCTCTTTCCTTTGCCTGTCTCTGGTACTCCATTGTAACAACAGAACAAGCAAGACAGGCACTTTAACCATTGCATTACTGTTTGCATAATCCTGGAGAACTGTACTGACCCCTAACGTCCCAGCCTGCCTTCCACTGCTCTCTCACCTCTCCTTCCCTGCTTTTACTTCCTGTTCTTCTCACTGCTTGGCACCCCATTGGCCTCCATGCTGCTACTGCAGCACCAGGAATGCTCAGGCCCCAGGACATTTGCACTTGCTATTTCTCTACCAGAACCAGCCTTCTCTATAGCCCTGGGCCTCGCTTCCACTCCTTTCATATTTACAGTCAAATACAGTTATATGCCGCACAATGATATTTTGGCCAACGGTAGACCACATGTGATGTCACCTCCCCCTGGTCTCCATGGCCATAGCACTTAGGTTCAGTCAGTACACCCTGTGGTGCAATGGGTAAACATTCCCTGACTACACCGAGTGGCACTCTGCTCTACATTGTTCTTGTGGCTTACACCCAGTTACATAATCTAAACGTTATCTATTGTACGTGTATGTGAGTGGGCGCATTTGTGCATGGCATGCTTGTGGAAGTCAGGGGACCACGCGAAGGAGCTGATTCTCCCCTCCCGCCAGTCTTGGTGATTGAACTCGGGTTGTCAGGCTGGGCAACAGCAAGCCCCTCTACTTACTGAGCCATCTTGTTGGCCCTAGATGTTTTGCTTCTTCTTGTTTTGTCTTGTCTGGAACTCTCCATCCCCCGCCTCAGTTTCTCAGATGCTGGGGATTACAGAAGTACACTACCACACCCAGCCACTTTAGATTTACTCGTCTCTGGTTATATTTGTTGATTTGTCCCTTGAGTGTAGAACAGTGCCCAGACAGAGGAAGAAGCCATAGGATGCTTACTACCTCTGTGTTGAATGATCAAATAAGCATTTTCTGAGTGAATAATGATTTGAGTAACAGGATTCATCACCCTGTGGCGTGATGGTTAGTTCCATGTGGGCAAGGATGCCATCTTCCTCTGCTTTCATTGTAACCACTTCCCAGAAGTGCAGACCCTTGGTGCTCAGTCAGTGCCTGCTGAGAAGCTATGTGGAGCATGTCCTACCTTTAACAAAAGCTTCCTTCTTCAGGGTTGACACGATTAGACGAAGCCTCTGGTGGGTTGTGTCTCCTAGGGAAAGAGCATAGGCTACAATGGCCAGTGTGAAGGTGCTCTTGGATGGCAGGGCGTTTTCAAGCAGGAAGGAGTCGGCTTTATCTAGCGCTGTGTAGATTTTCTGGAAGCAAGAGCAGAAGACAGTTATCTTTCCTTCCCCAGCATCAGCCTGCAAATGGATGAGAGCAACTCATTGCTAGCATATGGCTGGGGGGTGGGGGTGGGGAGTAGGGGAAGTGGGGGAGGTGGGAGGGGTTGGGAAGTAGGGGAAGTGGGAGAGTGGGGGATGTGGGGGATGTGAAGACCTTGGAGACCTGTGAATATAACCAACAAGGCAGACCCTTTAGAGAGAAGGGGTAAAGACTATCTTAGAAGAAGCCACGCAGGTGTCCAGTTTGGCCTATGCTTTGTCACTGAGCTCCCGTTTCTGCTGAGATGTTTGTCCCTTGAATTTCTGATTCATCATTGTCCCAGCCCCTGGGGAGAAGCACCTGCACAGACAGGATTTTCATCCTGTGACATCAGAGCTGAGACCGGCTTGTGTTAGAAAGGATTATATCCAAACCAAACAGAACCCTAGCAGCAAAACAACCAGAGCTGCCGGAGCTCCCGGGCCCTCAGAAAGCCTAGGGAGAGTTCCTGTCGTGTTCTGAGAGTGCCAGAGAGCTGCTATGGATGAAGGGCCAGGGACAGCCGGCCCCTAGATCAACCTGTGTGTCCTGTGGGCATGAGTGTCAATCAGTATCTACCCGCGGGGACCACGTTCTTGTTGATTATTTTCTCATCAGTGTAAACTCCAATGCTTCTGGGGCTACCCAAGTGGAATGCTTTTGTGTTTGTGGCTCGCATTCAGCAAATCCCATTGGGAACTGAAATGTCAGTCCAGTAGCATGATTTACATGACTTTGCAGGCAGGAGTCCTTAACCTAAGCGCTGGTTTCTAGCGCTTTCCACCAAAGGACTGGTATCTATGGTAACCTTCAGAAGCTTTTACAGCCTTGTTCTTTCCCACATGGACTCTCAGCGGACTTGGAGCTTCCCGATAGACTACCCTGGCTGCCCAGCAAGTCTCAGGGACCCTCCTGTCTCTACCTTCCCAGGGCTGGGAATATAGGTGTGGTTGTGTGGTGGTCAAGTCTACCTAACTTTTTATGCTCATGCTGGGGATATGAGCTCAGATCCTCATGCCTCGGTGGCCGGCACTTTATTGATCGTCTATCTTCTACCTCTGGAAGCTTCTATGATAGTGTAAGGAGGCAATTTCTCTTTACTTCGCCAGCTTCCAAGCAAACAGAAGAGTAAGACCCCAAAATTAAAACTGACTGGATGCCAGGGAGTCTCTGCACTACTGAAGGCAGCAGCAAGGTTTAGCAGCGACAAGATCAGAGAGGAGAGTGGAAAGCCAGGGGCTGGAGAGATTATGGTTCAGCGTGTTAAGAGAGCTGGCTGCTCTTGCAGGGGACCCGAGTTCAGCTCCAGCATCCATATCAGGTGGTTCACAGCTGCCTATAACTCCAGTTACAGGGGACCTGATGCCCCCTTCTGGCCTCTAAGGCGGACAAGCAGGCATGCGCGCGCGCACGCGCGCGCGCACACACACACACACACACACACACACACACACAGAGAGAGAGAGAGAGAGAGAGAGAGAGAGAGA
>NC_034592.1:22292023-22294322 GCF_900095145.1 Mus pahari
GACTTTCAGGGAGACCCAACATCAGTCTTAAAAGACCTCCACCGGAGATGTTCACCTGACTTATCTTTTTTTTTTTTTTTTTTTTTTTTTTTTTTATTATTTTTTTTTTTTTTTTTTTTTTTTTTTTTTCGAGACAGGGTTTCTCTGTATAGCCCTGGCTGTCCTGGAACTCACTTTGTAGACCAGGGTGGCCTCGAATCAGAAATCTGCCTGCCTCTGTCTCCTGGGTGCTGGGATTAAAGGCGCTACAATGCCCGGCTCTCCTGACTTATCTTATGCCTCTCACAGTCTACTTCTCTTGGCCAGTAGTTCTTTGAATAAATTCTATTCCCTCTCTTCCCCTGTCTCCCTTCTCTCTTCTCTTTCCATTTCTCCTTCCTCCTCCACTCTGGAATTAAAATTTCCAGGCACAATAGGTATATGAAAAGCATTTCATGTTACTGGTCATCAGAGAAATTCAAACTAGAAGCACAAGGAGACACCAATGCACGCTGCTACCACGGATATGACAGAAAGATAAGATGTGAATGTTGCCAAGGGTGTGGAGGAAAGAGAACCACTGTGCGTCATTGATGGGAAATTAGCACAGCCACTATAGAACACAGTACTGAGTTCTCCAAAGAGTTCAAAACAAAGCTACTGGTATACCAGCTCCACTCCAGGAAGTATATACCCAGGGAGGGAATTAGGATCTAAGACTCCCATGTTTACTGCAGTGCTGCTCATAATTGCAAGATTTGGGACACACACAGCATACAATTTAAAACAGGTTTTATATCATAAACACAGTTTTGGTAAAAAGGACAAATAAGTTAACTTTGAAGAAAGATTCAGACATACAGTTGACTCAGGGTCCTGTTTCTGCCTCTCCTACATTTCCCAGGTGTCAAGTGTGTGACAATGTAGGCTTGATCCTCAGCTGTCAATGAAGGGCCCTCCCTTTCACTAACAAGTATAACACACTTGAAAACCCTTCATGTCTGGGTGTCATCCTGACCCTATCTAAAATCACCTGGAAAGTGATTGTCTGGACCAGGTTGGCCTGTGGGCATCTTTGTGGGTAATTGTTGGTGAGAAGATAAGCCCCCTGTGGGCAGCATCATTCCCTAGGTTGGGGTCCTGGACTGCAGGAGAGTGGATACAGTGAAATGAGTACCTGGGAGCCTGCATTCATTCTTTCTTCATAGTCTGACTAACTTGGTTCCTGCTGCCATGACTACCTGGGTACAGTGGGCTGTGGCCTGTACCTGTAAGGTGAGGTAAGACCTTTCTCACAGAACTGCTCTTGCCAGAGCATTTTATCACGGTAACACAGTAAAGCTAGGACAATTGTATATTTCCCTCTCTTCCTTAACCTCCTATAATAGGATGGGAATAAAATGAGAGACTGTAAATCAAACTAATGTTAATTTACACATCGGATTTCCTCACCTGTAATTTTATTGGTAGATATTGGGAATTTTCCTTGAAAGATCCGTTTTCCAGCTGACACTTCTCGACCAGCCATAGCAAAGAGTTACAAATTGAGTTTTCATCCTGTTTTACATACTTGGCCACCTGTCCAAGCACTCTCAGAGCAAAAGCTGTCAGCCTTCAAGACAAAACCACACACAGATGTTATAACGCCAAGTCTCCTGGCTTTCTAGTGACAGATAGTTTCTCTGAAGACTTTATTCAGATACACAATTCTAGAGTAAGTCATCATTTTACAAGATAACAAGGGAAGAGATTGGAAAAATCTTCAAGACACTCAGTGTTAGCTAGTACTCCAGCTAAACACTGATTTCTGGTATAAAAAAAAAAGCCATGTTACAGTCAAAGGTCACAGTGGGAAGCAGAGAGTTTGAAGTCAAATTACTGATGCATACGGACAAGAGGAAAATCACTGGTATCTGAGCCTCTCTGAGGTTCAGCCTCTTTCCAAGGCCTCCCTTCCTGTTAAGCTCTGCTGTGCACTCAGAAGCCCCACCTGACAAGGGAGTGTTACTGATGTCACTCACTTAGACAGAAAGTGGCTCCTACCCTCTAACAGCCACACCAGACTAACACCAAGGACAGAACTCCTGACCTCCCTAGCTGCTCAAGAGCCCCACTCTTGGAAACCCCCTCATGTCCTTTGTTTGTTTGTTTGTTTTTTGACTCTTCTTTCTCCTGATTTAAAAATGTTGCTTTACAACATCAAAGTAAATGGAGAGAAACTGGAAGCAATCCCACTAAAATCTGGGACTAGGCAAGGCTGCCCACTTTCTCCCTACCTATTCAATATAGTACTTGAAGTCCTAGCCAGAGCAATCCGACA
>NC_034592.1:22294333-22331861 GCF_900095145.1 Mus pahari
CGGCCATCATTGGGAAGAGAGGCCCCTTGGTCTTGCAAACTTTATATGACCCAGCACAAGGCAAGGCCTGGGCCAAGTAGTGGGAGTGGGTAGGTAGGGGAGCAGAGGTGGGGGGAGGCTATAGGAAACTTTGGGATAGCATTTGAAATGTAAATAAAGAAAATAATAATAATAATAATAATAATAATAATAATAATAATAATAATAATAAATGTTGCTTTAGCCAGGTGCGGTGGTACATGCCTTTAGTCCAGTACGTGGGAGACAGAGGCAGGCGGGATCTCTTGTGAGTTTGAGGCCAGCTTGGTCTACAAAGCAAGTTCCAGGACAATCAGAGTGGTTATATAGAGATACCCTGTCTTGAAAAAAACCAAACCTGTTTTAATTTGTATTTTCAAAATGCATTTTAAAGAAAAAAATTCAGGAGCAAAACTTCAAAAATCTCAAAGCACAAAAGAATAGTTCATCATCATCATCATCATCATCAACAACAACAACAACACTCTCTCCTCTCTGAGTCCCCTTCCATCTCTCAACAGGCATCACTGCTTCCAAGATCCAGCCAACAAATGCCAGCGGCTCACCCATGATCGCTACATTGTTGCTAGCACACAAGCTTCCAATGTGTCAAAGCACCAGTATAATAGTTACACTCTCCTGACCTTGGGACTTTCCCCGTTAATATCTTTGTGGTTTTTTGTGTTTTACTTTGAGGCAGGGTCTTGCTGTATAGCTCTGGATACCCTGTGAGCTGAGGCTGGACACAGATCTAAAGGAAGAGTATCAAAAACCAACTTACGATTCTGATTTAATGAAAGACAGAGGGTTCAGCGAGGGACTGGAAAGTGTGTTTGAGAAAGAAAGTAATGGCTTTGGGGGTACATTGCATCTGGCCCTCTTTGTATCTAGACACCCAGAAATGTGGACCTGGGGTCAGAAGAGAAGCTCATTAGAAACACTGGTTAGGGAGCTGTTTACATAGAAGTGAGAGAGGTCGTGGGCAAAGATAAGACTGTTCAAGAGAGAATTACAAGAACTAAGAAGCCAAAGATGAAAATTTCAGAAACATCTAAAATTCACTTACTATACCTTGCTGGGAATGGTGGTACATACACGCAATCCTAACACTCTGGAGGCAGAGGCAGAGGCAGGAGGATGGCTGCAATCCAGGCCCGATCTAAATAGTTAAGTTTCAGACCAGCCAGGTCTACATAAAAAGACTCTGTCAAAAAAATTCTAAATTATTGCAGACTGTAAGCATGTTTTATGCGGTAGAGCCTATGGAGTACTGGGCACACATCCAGTCTTTTTTTTTTTTTTTTTTTTTTTTTAAATCTCCCACTCTTTGCAGATATGGCATTGGGATGCAGCCCAGCTTCGAACTTATGCTCCCCCGACTTACTCCCAGGTGCTGGGGTTGTAAGTACACAGCACCATGCCCAGCCATTGGTTTCATTTTTGTTTGTTAAAGCTAAGTATCTTTCAATAGGAGAGGAAAAAAATCCAATAAAATAAAGTAAATAAAATTAAGAATCCTGTCAAAGCAGGAAAGCATGTTGTGAAAACAGACTGCTGTGTACACATTCGCCTCATTTAAACTGTCTTTCCTTAAATTATAAGGTTTACAGAAGCCATCTCTCACTGAATGAGATTTATTGATGATACGAGGTCCTAGGAACTCATGAAGTTGCCCACACACTGCACACATTCTTTGGGGACACAGAGAGAGGAAGGATGATGCGCTGGGTGCACTGGGGTATAGACTTATACAGAGGAGACAGCAGAGGCCACCTTAAGAGGGTAACTTTCAGTAAGTCCCTGAAGGAAATAAGGCAACCAGTCCTTCGCCCGGGGAGGAGTTGGTGCAGAGGCCCTGAGTGGGGAGCTTGTACTATCAGTGTGTTAGAGGGGCAATGAGGGACCATAGGGCTCCAGTGGAGCACAGAGCAAGATGTGCAGAGAGGGGGAAATAAGGGACCGTTGGTTCTTACCCTAGGTGGGAAGAGAAGCCTCCGAGTGGCTCTGAGCCCTGAGGCCACTGGGCCTCCTGTGCTCAGTGTCAGTGCAGGAGATCAAGTCTGAAGTCAGAAGAACGAGAACAGAGAAAACTGGCTCCAGGCAGGGTGGGGCACTGAAGCTGGGGAAAGGCAGTCAAGGCCAGGATCCATTTGAAGGTGCATCCACACCCTTACTAAATCAGATGTGGTTGTAAGAGCAAGAGAGGCGTGTGGAAGGACTGAGGTGTCAGTCTAAACAAATGGAAGAGAGCTTCACTATGGAAGTTATTCATTCAATCAATTGATTGAATCACATGAGCTAGTGTGTGTGACAAGAGGATAATTTGTGGAAGTCAGTTCTCTCCTTAGACCATATGGATCTTAGAATTTAGGCTGCCTGGTTTGGTAGCAGGTGTCTTTACCTACTGGGCCATCTCCCCTATCCTGTGACTGTTATTCCTAATGAATGGATCAACTATTGCATGAAAATATAAGATACAGCCGTTACTCACCAGGTACTAGCGCTCGCCCCTTTCCACATGCTGTAGGAATAGTCAGCGTTTCTGTAGGACATGACGCTCACCATCCCTGTGAGGAACCAGAACAGAAGAACACAGCGCCCTGGGCATGCTGGATTGGCCTGGTGAGCCCTCTGTGCTGTGAGCAGCCCTTCACTTCCTGGGCAGGCTGGATCAGCCTGGTGAGTGAGCCCTCTGTGCTGTGAGCAGCTTGAGCTCTGTGGCCAACACTGGGCTTCTCACAGGAACTGTGTGAACTACTTGAGCTGGGAATCAAATAGAACCTTCTGCTCCCATTCAGAGAGGATGGGAGAGCCCCGTAGAGTCTGGAGACAGGTGTCTTGGTTTGCATCCAAGCGTTTTGGTAAGTTAAGCCAAAATGCCTCAGAAAGAGAACATGCCATGTTTTTTTTTTTCTTGCTAAAATTCTTTATAAGTAATAATATATGTATAATTCTTAACAATTTAAATATTATGTTCAATAATATATTTGCTTAGAATTCTGTAAAATTATGTATAAAATAATTATTAGGGTTTTTTTTTTTACCTTCTTTTATTTTTTTCTTCAGGCTCTGTTTTTTACTCAATGTATCAGGATAGAAAATATTCCAATGGTTTCCTGCTTCCAGGTAGTGGAAAACATAGAACACTGGAACTATGCTCATGAGCTCTGCCTCAGCACTACCCTTGGGGAGGTGGGTTAGTATGTCGATGCCTTCCTTACTCAGAACCGTGGACAAGAACTCCCCTATAAGCAGCCCTGAAAGAAAAAGAGACCCAAGTGAACGTAACCACTCACTATCTGCTCCCAACAGTGTATTCTGAAGAGGAAATGACCAACGCCTCTTCCCCTTTTTAATATAAGCAGTTTACCTGTGTCCCAGAAATCAGGGGAGAAAGCTGGATTTGATTAGCAGCGTAAAGTCTTGGTGGCAGATAAGGTAATGTGGTAGACAAATGGCTGCATAGTTAGGTGCTGATATCATAACCCACACTGACCAATCCTCAGGTGAAGTAGGCCAAAGGAGCCTGAATGGAAAAGGTGCTGGCCCCTCAATCTGTAGCAACACTGTGCAACCAACCCTGGGCAAGCCAATTTCTTATAAGTCTAACGTCAAGATGGCACGTGATCAAAAGAGTCCTTTCTAGTCTATGATTCCAAGATAAAATGCAGCCAGGATATTCTGTCCTGTTGGTGATGTGTTACCTCACTGCAAAGACTGAAGCCCCTGGGTAACCCATCAATGATGCCCCTCCGGCAAACACCCTGGAGGGCAAAGAATCCCTGCTCTGGTTTGAATGCCTCTGACCCTGCATCTGCTGCAGCCTAACCCACACAGGTGGTGGTGTTAGAGGGCAAGCTTTTCTGGAGGGTGTGAAGAGCCATTTACCCTTTGACATTTTCCTCTTCTACACTTTAGCCATGTGAGGGTGACCCACCAAGACAGCAGCTGTAAAAACAGGAACAACCTTTGCCAGGCTCTCTATTATCTTGATCTTGGACTTGGAAAACTCCAGAATATGAGCCTGTTCTTTATAAACTGCCCAGACTCTGGTGTTTCATTATAGCTGTACAAATGGGCTAAGCAAGTACGACCACGCCAGGACTTAAGCGTGGACGTAAAGCTGGTATCGCAAGGCCATTTACAGGCCTCAAAGTCTTTAGTGGACTGACTGCTGAGACCACTAGAAGTGACATGTGAAACAGCTGCACCCCATTCTAGAGATGTCACTGGATTCACTACAGGTACCCTATCCTCACAGGGTAATTTCCAAGTACATTAGGGGAAAGGAGTTAGAAATGTAATCAAGTGTTTGAAAACAAGGAAAATGGAAGACAGAGTTCTGTCATACGCCAACCTATGTGTGGAGATGAAGAGAAATAAAGAGTAATCACGAATACATTTGATTTTGATTTGAAGCACAGAGTGAAAAAAGAATGTTTTTGTTTTTTAAAAAATCTATTTATCTATTTATCTGTTTTTGAGACAGGGCTACTCAGACTGGCTTCACCTCACTATGCAGCTGTGGCTGACCTTCCGTTTCTTGTCTTCCTGCTTCCGTCTCCCACGGCTGGGATTAAGGCAGGCACCACTGTATCAAGGGCTTCATGCGTGCTAGGCAGCCACTCTACCAGCTGGCCCAGAAGTTGGATTTATTAACTTACCTTTGACACTCAAAATCCTTTCAACTTTGGTCTTGGGGACCAAATCTAATGGTATCTTGTATGGGAATTCCTTTCGTCTGGTAACAATACCTATAACAATAAAAACAACAACAACAACAACAACAATACAAGATTAGATTTGCCCAGAGTCCTTTATTTAATTTAATCTAATTATTTTGCTTATTTACATTACGTCCTGCTCATTGCTCCCCTCCCAGTCACTCCCACCCAACCTTCCCCCAATTCCTCTCGCCCCTCCTCTTCTGAGCGGATGGGGGACCCCTGGATATCCCCCAACTCAGACACACCCAGAGTTCTTAATGGAAAAAACTATTTTTTGATTATATATCTACTAACATATAATTTTTCACAATAAAGCACATTAATAATAACATTAAAGTCTTAAAAAGAGAAAAGTAGTCAAGGATTTTAATCAAACCCTAGGCTTGTATACTTTCCTTAAACAACACACTGAATTTCGTGTAAGACTTCTGGTCTTTAAAAGGTATGACATAAATTACTTCTATATCAACATTATCCACTAGGAAGGAGTGGTATGCCCCAAATCACTGATATGGAATCTCTGTGATTCCATATCTCTGTCTGACCATCAGCTCCATCAGGAAGAGCGACCAAACTTTCTTCCTGCCTCCTCTCTCCCCAGTCTGACTTAAGCACTTTTCTATATGCTCACAGCTCCACAGCTTCAGAACGCCGGTGTCAGAGAATTTTAAATTACAGCTGCTTCCTATTGTATGTCATAAATAGGACCAGTTTAGTGGTTACACGGAGACTCAGGACTGTCCCAAGTGCTGAGAATACTAGAGATGGACCATCTGTATGACCCCCTCCCCCCAAACCTATGCTCAGGGAACATCTTGGAAGATGGGGCATAAAGAATTTAAGAGTCAGAAGATGGGGAAGAGCTCAACTGTGACTGCTACTGTGCTCAGGGTCAAGCCAGTTAAAAGGTCCTGCAGGGATGAGGGAGGGGCCCCTGAGGCCGGTTGTGTAACAGCTTCCTCTGAGATGGAAACATTCCATCCTGCAGGAAGCTCCTCAAGCCGAAAGGTAAACAATTCAAAAGTAGCCACGGGAAGTTCCAGGAAGACCAGATTCACTGGGTTCCTTCCTGACAGAATAAGCGAGTAAAACTTCCGCCTCTCCGCCAAGCAAAGCTGCAAAGAAGAGTCAGCAACCCGACCAGCTGCCTGGGAGAAGCAGAAGCCAGCCAGGCTTCCTGGAAGAGGTTTAGATCAGGGGTAACTGGAAATCACACCCTCCAGCCTGGGGAGCTGCCTGCAGGCTGTGCAGTGTGCTCCAGGCCCCCAGCTTCTGTGAACTGTCACTGACGCTGAGGTGACCTTTGGTGATGCATCTGTCTGTGAATCGTGTCTGTTTCTGTAAGCCACCTGTCACTCATATTCTGGTCAGTAAGCCCTGTCTAACTCATTGGTTCACCAAGTTGACCTTTGATGGTTTTCTGACTGTGGTCTGTTGGGGATTGCCTATGGTGGATGAGGAGATGTGTGCTTAGTCACCACAGGGAAAGTATTGTCACACAACAGACTATGTCCCTCCCTGAGGAAGTTATTGGCAATTGATAGCTACCAAAGAAGGGAGAGTTGGTTTTCTTTAGGGAGGTAGATACTGGTAAGTTGCCTATACCCTGGTGGATGACCTCATATCTATGAATAATATATGGGCAACACTAATTGGACCCGGTGGGCTAAAAAAATAAAAAATAATGAAGTAAATAAATAAAAAATAAATAAAAGAGGACATGAAATTGGAAAGGAGATGACTTAAGAGAAGTTGGGGTTGGTAGTGGAGATTAGCTATGATCACGATTGCATTAATGTATGGAACATATAAAGAATAAAAATACTGTTAAAATATCCTACCATTCCCCCAAAACATGATGCCATTTGTCACTGTATTGACAGAGAGCCAAGCTTCAACTAAGTTAACTAAGCTGTTATACAAACTGTTTTTATTTTATTTGTATTTTGAGACAAGGTTTCTCTGTGTAGCAGAGCCCTGATTCTCCCGGACTCCCTTTGTAGACCAGGCTGGCCTCAAACTCACAGAGATCTGCCTGCCTCTGCCTCTCGAGTGCTGGGATTAAAGGTGTGCACCACCGCCCGGCTGTTTTTATTGTTTTAACATTGTACAGGGATACTACAGCTGGTGCGGAGATCCAAGGTGTAACTGTAGGGCTCATCAAAGTCACCATGGTGAAAATCCAGCTCTAGCACTTAGCATAGTCCCTGGCAAGAGGAAGATGCTGTGCGTAAGTTCTGAGATCTCATGGAGGAGCTACGTGGCTTTGGTAAAGGTACAAGAACATTCCTCAAGAAGCATCTTTGTTATTTAACCCTTGATAAGCCTGAAGATACTGTGCTAAAATGAGTCAGTGACGGTATTTAAGAAGTTTGAACTAAAGATGACAGGGTATGGAGTTTGTGGAGCTTAGTTAGCATGTGCCTCCAGGCGGAGTACAGTGCGTTTACTCCTTTGTTACAGAGAGGCAAGGATGCTTTCAAAGGATTTTCTGAGGGTAAAAATAATGCGACAAAGAACTGGAATCCAGTGATGTTGTAATAATTTAACAAGGGCTATAGTAGTCTGTCTGGCTGAAAATAGTTGTAGCCCTCCGATTCTGACTTTCAGAAGCAAGCCTGGACTTAGCTCAGGATTCAGTTCCCAATGTGGGAAAAGCTCTTCCGTTGAGACGATTCATAGCACATCAGCTGAAGAGGAAGAGATGGAGCAGTGGGGGGGGGGGACTTTGAGAGATTCATTTGACTGTGGAGTCTCTAACAGCGCCTTTGCATTGCAGAATGACTTGGTTTCAGGTGTTCTTTACAGAGGCTTTTATAATAAAACAGCCCGTTACTGTCGTTATGAATAGACTATGGAGTCCAAGGGATGAGTTGTATTGCAATGTGTTCGCATTGTAATGTCCGCTAAATATTGTTAGTAGAGTTATGTTTGGCCCCACTCAAACAGATCCAGTCAGTTACATTAAAGTTACATTTTAATTCTGTGGCTGGAAGATGACACATAAAAATTAAAATCATTTTTCCTACCACGAATTCCCTTAGGGTCCAGAGTCCCGCCGGCAGAGCTTTCCCTCTTGACTCCTTCTGGCTAAAGAGAAACCAGAAAACATTCCATTAAGGGTATAATTACATATATAAGACATGAATTTCCTTGGATCAAGTTCTTCCAGTCCACTTTGCCGGTTTAAAAAACAAAAACAAAAACAAAAACAAAAAAATGCTCCTTCTCTGAAAAAGCAAACTTGATATGCATACTTCAATGCATACATGCAATGAAAAGATTCTGGCTGTTTGAACATTGGTCAGAGTGAATGCTTGAATGGATGTTCTTATGGGACAGGTTATTGGTTTGAATGCTTTGTATATATTAACTCATTCAGTTTCCACGAACCTCTGGGAGGTAAGTGCTACAATAACAGCTGAGGAAGCCCACGAGAAGATCCGTAATTTATCCTGTGTAATGCTGATAGGAAGCTCGGAGCCACCACTGAAAGCGAAGATGCCTGCTCCATTTCCTAGTGTGATACAGACATGAGCAGGAATGAGCAGGGAACGAAAGAATCGACCCAAAAGATTCGGCACAGCTTTTCTTTTCAACAGGGTCTCTGTGAATTGGCCATGGTGGCCTCAAACTTGCCTCAGCCTCCAGCGTACTTGGGATTACAGACATAAGTCACTGTGCTGGCTGAATACGCATTTGCTGAAGTTAATGGCATAGCTCAGAACAACCCAAAGAATGAAGGCTTTGGATGACCTGAGAAGTCGTTAACTAGCCAAACTAGCCATGTAACACTTGGAGGAACAATATTTCATTTTATATTAGAAAATCATAATTGTGGAATTTTAATGTCAGGAGAACACTCAGCAAATGGCAGGGCCAACAATCCTTAATGTATTGCTGTTTTCCCCTTTGGCCTGCTTATTACCTATTTATAAAGTGGGAAATCTACAAGGCGAGGTCTTTAAATGTCTGTTACTACTTTATATTCAGTATTTAGCCTCATATTTTGCACATAGATTTCAAGATACACTTTCTGAATAAGATGGCAGGGGTGACCCGGAAGGTGCGTACCAAATAGTAAAACTTGGGAAGCCCGGAGTTTGGGCTTTATTGGTGATTTTCTTTTCCTTTGTGGCTTTGGTATTTTTATTTTCTGCAGTAATCAGGTATCATTTTTCTATTTAATAATTTTATGCATAATTTCAGATTAATGTGTAAATTGCAAGAAAGCATCACAAATACGTGTGAGTTTCAGTGGGATCCCTCAATGGTCACCGTGTTCTATTTAAACCATCCTTTCTCTCCCTTGCTCCTGGCTCCAAACACAACTATTGACACAAATTGCTGATAGCATTTTTCCCCAGAAACATATTTTTTAAAGAACCATATTTTTCTTACCACTACCCGTAATGTCTTTACTAAGATTTCGTTCCCAAATGAGGTCTCAAGTGAGAAGTTTATGGAGTGAAGGCCAATTTCCAGAGGAAGCAGGCTGAAGGTCACCAAGTGACTGGACGAACCCTCTATCCTCTGGGGCACACATCTGGAGGGCCTGGAGGTGTGATGGCTAGCAGCTGAGCTTCCTGAAGTGCAGATCCCCTCCACAGCAGACATTTTAACACAGAACTGAAATGCAACAGGTGAAGAACTGTGTAAGAACAGCTCATCATTTGAGCCATATTTGATGAAAGAGCAACGAATGCATGTGTGTATGTGTGGTATGTATGTATTTATGTTATGTATGTGTGTATGTATGTTCACCCTAAATTATGCTGGTCTGGACACAAACTCTTCCCTGGTTTTTTAGCAATTTCAAAGTAAGTCCCCCTGGTTCTAAGGCCTGGTAGAAGGCTCATTTCAGACTTCCTACAGGTACATACGAACTGATGTGTGTCATAGTGATGTTGTGGGATATATGAAAACTCTGCACTAGCTTAGAATGATCATCCCTTCCTCAGGGTGCCACCCACTTGATTATGTCACAGCTCCCAGCATTCTTTGCCCATGCTATGGTAAAGTGGTTGCTTTGTTCTCTCTCCATCATTCTGCATTTTGGGTAGCAGGAACCTTGGGTTTAGCTGTTGGGTGTCTTACCCATGCCGTTACCTCAGCCTTTGACTTATAATAAATGGTAGAGTGATAAATGATTGAAAACTCTGTTTGTGGCTCATTCAAAAGCTAACCTAATATAAACCCAACTGAAGTCTCTAATTTTATTATCTTCCCACTTGGGCCCCATTCTATAATAAAACCAGCTCTAGAAATATATAGATTTAAACTTGGGCATTCCTCATTTGAACTGTTATAAAAACAGATTGTGTGAGCTCTCTCATCTTCTGGTAACCATTCATTGATTTCTGGCTCAAAAAGTGAACACATCTTCATCTTCAACTTGGTGAACTGATTGAGTCAAGAGCTGTGCCCAAAGAATAGCATCCATAAAATCCAGAGTCAAGCAGACAAGTTCAAGAGAATGCAGACATTCAGTAGCTAATCTTGAGGGAGTTCCCCGCATATGTAAAGTGCCTTCTGCCCATTGGCCACATTTTTGGGCCAATGCCAACCATGATGGATATAGAAGACGGAGGAGACGATGGACCAAGGGTTCCCCAGTGTTTTGTACATGTGGAACAGGGGAAGAAAGACACAGAAGAGTCATTTGATAGCATTCAACATAAGTTCATTATTAAAAAAAATCATGACAGCTGGGCATGGTTTCATAAGGGTTTGATGCCAGCACTTGAGAGGCTGTCCCAGGAAGACTATAGCTTTGAGATCGGTCTGGGCTATGCAGGAAGTTCCAGGCTAACCTCAACTGCATGGTGAGAGCCTGTCTCAAACAATAACAAAACAATCAAACCAAACCCCAAAGCCCAAATCCGAACAGTAACAACCACAATAAGTCACTGAAGTAAGTTGAAATTAGGAAAGAACTTTTGGAACTGATGGAGCAATATGGAGAAAAAGCCACATTTAGCAAGAGTTCTCAGGGATTGCCAAGAGGCCCAGACCCACTGCGAACTCTAGACAGCACAGGTAAGCAAACAACGGCCTCTTTTTAAAACCAAGGGTGGCTCCATTAGTGGTACCCAGCAGAAACCTCCCACCTAGATGGCTTGAGGAACCAAAGGACAGAGCACGAGGAGGGTCACCACAGCTGGAAATGAAGGTTCTCTGAGTTCTGCTTATATTCTTTACTCAACCCTACTGAGCCTTAAACAACACACAGAATGCTCTCTTGAGTTTTCCAGCTCAGGCTGAAAAAAACTGAACCGAGATTTTAGAGTTTGGGACGGTATCTAAGTAATTGCCTGCTAAAATATGTAAACAAACCTCAACAAAGAAACATAATAGAACCCAGATTCTTTATATAACTTCAAGGACCGAGGTCACAGGGCACAGGACAACATGACTTAAGAGGGGAGGGAACAAACAGGGCAGGCCCTGAGCCATCATGGTGACTTGATATAATGGAAGCCGAAGATCAGGTTTAACTGACAACACCATGACCTTCCAGTTTCAGTTGTGTCACTGTATATCACGGTGTCTTTGGTTGACTACTGTGACAGTACAAACTAGAATTAGGCAGTTAGGATTCAGAGACATCGTACAAGTAAGCTGAATTAAAATTCCAGTGTTTAAAGTAGAAATGATTCTATAAAATTATGTTGATGTAGGGATAATAAAATTGACAGTATCCTAGTTTTCCAATTTCTTGATTTGTAAAAATGATTGTGATTTATTTAGAATAGAATGTCTGCTGTACCTACTATTATTTATAAGAATAAATATATACCCATAGTCACTAGACTAACAGAAAACATTTACTTTCTTTTCCTAATTTTATTGATTGTTTGGGAATTTCACATCATGAACCCTGAGTGCACTTCTTTTCAGTTCTCACAGTTCAAACCTTTTGAGACCCTCTCCCCACCTCCAACCCCCCAAAAAAGGAAAAAGAGAAAGAAAAAACCGTATAATTTGTGTTGCTTATGCACTCACTGGAGCATGATCACTCCTGGTGATCAGCCGTTAAATGAAACTGAGTCCTCCCCACCCACGCCCACTTCAGAAGGCGTCTCTCGTGGAGGGTGATGCTTCAACATCTTTATCAACATTTTAAAGAATTCTCTTTGGTGACTTTCTGTTTAGGCTATTACTTTTGGGGGAAGGGGACAGGATGGGATTGTCACAGAAGGTTTTTATGTCCCTTTTTCTTAACTGTGAGTCTGCAGTCATCAGTAGGAAAAGTAGCTTCCCTGTCCTTTCTGGTCTGTGGGATCATGGATCCTAGATTTGCACATGGTTTCTGGAGATAGTACAGACCACGGACTTCTATGAACATCAACACAGACCCCCCACTTCAGTAGGACCACAAACACATACATGGCCCTTAGAGGCAGCATGACCTTGGACAGTACTATGGCCTTAGGTGGCAGCAAAGGCCACTCAGGTCAGTATGTCCCCTGTGGCAGCATGACCCATGCACATCAACATGGCTTCAGGTGGCAGCACAAACCATTGACATCTGCTTGGACTTTGATGGTAACATGGACCACAGACATAGACCTCAGCTGCAGTAGGACCCCAGACCTGGACATGGCCCTTGGTGGCAGAATGGACTTGGAACACCATGGCCTCAGGTAGCAGACCAGACCAAGGACATCCTTATGGTTTTCAGTGGTAACTTGGGCCAGGGACATAAACATGGCTCCCAGCTACTGTAGGACCATGGGCATGGGACAGTGGACCACGGATACCAAAGTGGTTTCCATGGGCAGCACAGACCATAGAGGTCTTTTGAGGAAGTCTAATAGCAAAAATGAACCATTCTTCATCTTGGACGTGCTGTCGTTGCTCGGAGCCAGTGTGTCATGTGGCTGTGCCTCCTATTTGGGGGCTGAGTCTGAGTGTAAGCCCCAGGCTGCTGCACACCACCCACCCTGTCATCCCTCCTCAGCAACGCATGTTCCCCCGATCCACCACAGGCTTCTCTCACATCTATCAACACCATCTCATCTCTAGTTCTGCCTCTCCACCACTGCACTCCTCTATCTTTCCTCTCTCGATTGAATATCCGTCCACCATAGTGGCGCCGGAAACAGGAAAGCCAATCCCCTTGTTTCTTTTGCAGTCACCTTAGCAATGGGTTGGCAGAAAATGCCTTTCTTGTCTGTGCTGGTTAGATCCCACTACATACATTTAAATGATGTGTCAGTCTTATTTCAACTACTGATGTAATTTTTAAGTATTTAAAAGTGTTTAAAAAGTTACAGATAGATATCTTTAAAAAACTTAAGATGAAAATTTCAGAAGCTGATTTGGAAGTGTACCAATGGAATACATAGTTTCTTTGAAATGTGTGTGTATACATGTTTTATACAAATATATGCATACATATATAAATATGTATATGTACAAAATTTGGGTGAGGGAATCACTGAAATACTCAGTCCTAGGAATACAATTAGAAATTTAAAAATATATTTAGATTTGTGAACCATGTTGGGTTCCTGTCTAACATCTTGTGACTGTGAAAAAAACCTGTCAGCCTATTATATAATTAGCTGTAGAGGTGCTCTACAAAGAAAAGACTGGTTCCCCATGGTCAGAGTTCATCACTGTCCAGTCCATGGGGTGGGGGAAGTTGATGAGGGTTGATGTAATTTCAGAGAGTGTGGCTAAATGATGACTCGTGAGTGCTAGTTTGTATAGAAAGGTGAGAAAAGGTGTCAGCAGGCTGGAGGATCATGGGAAGGGCTGAGTCAGTCAGTGGGTTGGGGGTTTCTTTGGCGTTCAGTCTTGCCGTGGGGATATTAACAATGGTGAGTTAGGGAAATGGGAAGGAGGCTGTGGCTGAGAGGGGGGAGTGGGAGTCTGATGACCAAGGGACTGAATCGAACCACACTGGGGTTCTCCTTTCTCTGACCATTCAGAGGAACATCCTTACCTACTGCACGTTGTCCTTCTGACTGGCCTCACATGACCCCTTAGCCTGTCCCTTCCTCCTATCTGTCCCTCTTCATGTATCCAAGTGTACTGCCAGGACAACACTCAGTGCACATGCTTATTGGAGTTGAAGTGTGTGTGTGTGTGTGTGTGTGTGTGTGTTTATTCTAACCACATTTCTCTCTTTATTCTAATATACCACAAAGCACTACTCACCTTTGTCCCTGAGGTCATATAGTTGTAAACAGTTCCTCTCAATTGGATCTGTTCTCCTCGTACAACAGAATACGGTATGTTCATCTCCAGGAAGATTTCTTTGAACACCTTTGTCTTGAGTGTATCAGCAACACATATACCTTTAGCCCAAAGGGAAAGCAAGGTAGGATCATGCTAGGGAATTCTTGTCACATTTTGTTGGTACTAATTTGTCACATTTGCTTTCTTAAAAAAATAATGTTTCATTTGCTTGCCAAATATTTAATTCTATTTAAAACATGAGAATGCTTATTAACTAGAATACCAAATCCTTAAAGATATTTATTGTTGGCTTCATTTAATGAGTATAAAATTTTGATTGTGGAGACCAAGATTTTGTAAAAAATAAAATTAAACTAAACAAATTTAAGTAGCCGGGTAATGGTGGCGCAAGCCTGTATTCCCAGCACTTGGGAGGCAGAGGCAGGCGAATTTCTGAGTTCGAGGCCAGCCTGGTCTACAGAGTGAGTTCCAGGACAGCCAGGACTGCACAGAGAAACCCTGCCTCGAACAACAAAAACAAAACAAAACAAACAAACAAACAAAAACAAATGAAAGTAACCTAGCAGTTATTTATAAAGTATCGCATTAGTCACTTCTCAGGAATATCAGCCAAGGGAGAAAACATTGAGTTGTTTCTAACTCGCCTCAAACTCCCACTCACTGTCAGAAGAGAAAGAAAGCACAGATTTGATCTCAGTTTTATAGTTGGCAGCCAGTAGAGGAGCAGAAGAAACTCAGTCGCTTCAAAGGTGTAGGTACATTGGAGCCTTTTGAAAAAGAAAATTAAAAACGTTGCCTCATATCATGGATGAATTAAGTGTACAGTAGCAAAGAACTACATCTTGCTGAATCAAATCCTGTTCAAGTAAGCATGTGGCTTATGGTTTCTTACCATTGTCTGAAATGCCAATGCCTTGAATTTCCCAGGTCGTTAGTGAGTCAGGCAGCACGACCTGCAGCTGGTTTCTGGAAGTTCAGACATTGATATTTGTGATGGTTAATATCACCAACTTGATAAGATCTGGACTACCCACAAGACAAACCTCTGGTTGTACCCATGGAGGATTTTCTTGATTAGGTTAGCCTCTGGATACGCCTGGGAACTATTTTCCTGATTAGATCAGCTGAGTAGAAAAGATCCCCCTTAAATGTGGGCAGTGCCATTCCCTAGGCTTGGATTCTTGCATAAAGAGGAGAAGCTAGATGAACAGGAGCATTTGTTATATTTGCTTCCTAATTGTTGATGTCCCAGGTTCTTGCAACCAAGACTTCCCAGCAGCAAAGGCTTGAATCTTAGAACTGTGAGCCACTGAACTGTGAGCCACAACAAACCCATCCTCCCTTAAGTTGCTTTTGCTAGGCATTTTATCACAGAAACAGGAAGAGAAACAAACACAATATTCAACTACAGTGAAACATTAGAGTTGCTAGTAAGGAAAAACTCATCCAGACAAATATATTCAACATCTGCCCACCATTTCAGGTTTGCAGACATTGCACCTGTGACATGAGCATTGGAGGTGAGAAGGATATCTTTGAACTGTTGCCCTGTCAGAGCATATAATACAAAGAAAGATATATTCCCTATTGTTATGTGCCAGAATACAGGAGTACAGTAATGAACTGTAATACTGCTTGTAGCAAGTCAGTATAGCTAAAACCTGCTGCCTATGACTAAGCCTGTGTATTTGTTGTAGCCATGGCCTACTGATTCTTTTTCAGGCATGATATCAATAATGTACCAAGTATACAGTGTCTGTAAGCTGTGGTCCCTGCTGTCCACTAGTTTCCTGTCTAGTGGAAGAAAGCTATAAAAATGAGTTGCATGTCAGTGTAACCATTGGATCAAGATGGCATTGAAAGAGTGCCTTCAACACATTCGAACCTGTGTCTACAAGCAGGACTCTAGGCCAGACCCTGGATCTAAAACAGGGATCTGAAGTCAGGCTTTGCTTTGGAGGTTCTGACTTCTTTTAATGAGGAAACAGGTAAGGAGATGGGCCACTGTAATGCCATGTGATTCCTGTAACATGGGTAATCAACCCAGTCGTGTGCTGATGCAGGATAGCACTGGGATATTTTACGAGAAGTGCGGAGTGGACAATGATGTGGAAAAAGGTTTTCCAATGGGAAGGGCAAGGAGAGGCACGGGGAGAGTACCGTGGCTCGTCTCTAGTGCGGGGCTGGCCTGAGAACAATGAGGTGGGGCTCCGTGTTTTCAGCATTGCTTCCAGTACCTGCTACAGAGAGGCTTCCCATTAAAATTAAAACTCTAACCAAGATACCAAAATACAACTCCATTTTTTGTTTTACCTGATTGTTTTATATACAGATACCTTTATAGAGTGGTATCCTTCTTTACTAATAATCAATGTCGCCCTGTTCTCAACTCTCCAACAAAAGTACACTAAGCAAAATTAAAACACAAAACAAAATTTAACCCGATAGTGGCGTTATCTTAACTATAGGGGAAATAGTAATGTCCAGATTTTTGGCAATAATTCACATTTTTGGTAACTTTCCACACTTTTCCAGAGGAACATTGTACTGGCTAATTTTGTGTCAACTTGACACAGCTGGAGTTATCACAGAGAAAGGAGCTTTAGTTGAGGAAATGCCTACATGAGATCCAGCTGTAAGGTATTTTCTCAATTAGTGATCAAGCTGGGAGGGCCCCTTATGGGTGGTGCCATCTCTGGGCTGGTAGTCTAGGGTTCTATAAGAGAGCAGGCTGAGCAAGCCAGGGGAAGCAAGCCAGCAAAGAACATCCCTCCATGGCTTCTGCATCAGCTCCTGCTCCCTGACCTGCTTGAGTTCCAGTCCTGCATCCTTTGGTGATCAATAGCAATGTGGAAATGTAAGCCGAATAAACCCTTTCCTCCCCAACTTGCTTCTTGGTCATGATGTTTGTGCAGGAATAGAAACCCTGACTAAGACAAACATCAAAGGTACCTTTTGGGAACACGATGAACTTCCCATAGCCAGCTCTCTGGAAAGTAGCTTCGGATATCTGCCTTCATCACTGGTAACAGGGTCTTAATGTCTGCGGAAATATATTTAGTTATAGAAACCAATATTAGTTCTGCTTTCAGGTGAATTTTTAAGTAAAACCATTCGTCTATGACCTACATGTCTCCAAACGGGGTCAGTAAGGCATTGCTTAATGGTTTTAGGACTGAGCTTTTAGACCATAGCATGTGCCTGTACTGATGAAACATCAAAGGGATAGGTGAGATTTTACAAAACATCAGTGAGTCTATAAAATTATTTATAATTTTGTGATTTTGACAATTAGGTTTATATCAGAAAACATGGACGTTTCCTGTGATTTCTGGCTTGTTAATTTCTATTTCCACTAATAAGGTGGATGGAATCTCTGCTCCATCTGAGATGGGACTGTGGATTTACCACTGAGTCTCAGAAACCTAAAAACCAGATTACACTATGGGAAACAGTGACTCCCAGACATTAGCAGCATGGGCCTAGATCCCTGAGCTAAGCAAGCCAGCTCTGACCTGTCCCAACTCCGGACCAGGATCATTCACAAGCCGGGGCAGGCAGGGAGCCACACACAGCCCTGAAGGCTGATGGCTGCACAGATGAGACTGTGGGGAGGCCATGCTGTCTAGAATGGGGAGTAGACTCAGCAGGGGGGAAGGGCCGTCGATGGTGGGTACCATGTAGCTAAAGCCAACTGGAAGATGCCAGTTGAAAAACTGGGCAGTGAAAAAGATATGTGCTAGATTATTCATCAGAATTACACTTGGAGAAGCAGAGACTGGGAGGCAACTTAGTGTACCTAGTTATGGCAAAATGATCTCTAATAGCCTGTTTTTTTAAATTGCAGTATCATTTATGTCTGTAGAACGTACCCATTGAGATAGACAACATTTAAGATATACCGCTAAGCAAAACAGAGTAGAAAAGGGGAGATGGCGTTTCACTTTTGCTTCTTTTCCTAAAAATGATGCATAAGTGATTCAAAAAGTCACATTGTTGGCTGAAACTGAAATAAGCCTCCCAGTCACAAGTAAACTTAACGTCTTGTTCGTTTTAGGAGTCTTTTGCTGAATTTGGTCAGTGTAAGCACACATTTCATTTTCAATGGGCATGATGTCACGGGTATAATGTCACATAGAATTTTAGAGTTCAAGCATATAATGCAGTTATCTAAGCAAAGGTTCCTGCTTGTGGCTCACAGATAAACCCTCACTCAAGCTTTGGGGGTGAGTTGGTTTTCAAGTTACACTGGATCTGGATTCCACCTTGACTGGGCACTGTACCATTCCAATGCCCCCAAGAATAATGGAAGTACTTGGATACAGACGAGGTCTCTTTCCACTTCTAGATTTTAACTGAAGCATCAAAGCTACTTTCTTAGCAGCACTAATTTACATAGACTCTCCCATATCAGATAGGATTCTGGTAGGAAAACTCATACTCACGGATCCTTCCCAGCTGGACAGGCTTATGGGGGCTTTCTTTTCGGATCTTGGTCGCAGTAGTACAGCACTCGATGAAGGCCCTGATGCAGAGAGGGCCTAAGGTAACCCGGGCCACTCGCTCCTCACAGGTTTCGTAGAAGTTCACTCGGGCTCCGTCATAGCAGCATTTCCTTGGCACGGGGTGTTTGTACTTAGCAGCTGAAATGGTGGCAGCATGCAAACCTTACCATGTGCAGCTGAGCCATCACAGATTTAGCACTCTCAAGGGATATTTGGTCCCTGTCATCAGAGGACGCCCTCACTCCGCAGCCCCAGCTGGAAGACTGACCAGCCTCTCCCTGAAACTTCTCCCAAAGCAGGGACAATTTGTCCTCAGCAGGTAGTCTGGTCCAACTCATACTGAATGCTCCAAGGGCCCCCAGTAACTAAGCTAAATACTAACTTTCAAAAGGCTTCAACCCCTTTCGAGTAAAACAAATGCAATATTCAGGAGAATTTGGCATTTTTAAAGATGGCTTTTGCTATTGTACAGTAACTGGATAGCCTGCTTTTTCTAACATTTTTTTCTGACATGGTTTATAGACTTTCAGAAAGGGTATCATCCTGTTTTCTAAATGCTCTCCTAGTGACAGCATTAAAATCGGTGAGCTGCTCCAGGTGGCCCTTCTCAGTTTGTATTCTGTACATGTTAGCATGTAAATAAATAGTAAGTAAAATTAAAATCATTACAAAAGATAATTAATTATCATATTACCATTTAAATAATTTTCATTAGCTGTATTTTGTAAAGAATAATCTAACTCTCAACTTTCCTAACGCTGCTACCCTTTAATACAGTTTGCTGTGGTGACCTCCAGCCATTGTTATTTTTGTTGCTACTCCAAAACTCTAATTTTGCTATTGTTATGAATCATAACATACATATCTGTGTTTTCCAATGGTGTTGGACAGTGTGAAAAGCTTATTTGACCCACAAAGGGGTCTTGACCCACACCTTGAGAAAGCCGATCTAAGCGCTTAGATTAACTGTTAACATATGTAAGAGAAATAGGTTTCTTGTTAATCGTGGACTTTGCCAGACTAAAGTCAAAGAATATGATTTTAATTATTAGGTCTGTAGAAAGGAAACACTTGCGAGTAATAGTCATTACTTTTTAGTTTTTACAGATAGAAATGCTTCCTCCTCACTCCAAGAAGGGAACTGAAAGCAGGGCCTGTTTATGCGGGATGAGCTCCACGCTGAGCTGTATCTCCAGCCATAATGATACAAACAGAAAAGATGGAGAGTCCCCGAGTCAAGATTACGGCCAGTGAAATACTGGCTTTGTTTGGACTAAATTTCCTGAAAGGGGTGAGCTAGACCTCCACACATCTGTTTTCACCTATTCTTCTGGAATTGGGGGCGGCACTCCAGTGTCTCATTTCTACAGCTTTCGATGTGATCGGAATGTTTTATGGTCACAAGAAACTTAACGCGTACCTTGTTCTTTTATTTTCTGCTTTAGGTGATGCAGGTCTCTCTTTGGCCTGAGAATTTCTTTACAAGAGTCGTCTGTTTAGAAAAAGTCAGAGACTTAGAACATGGGGCAAAGGATATAAAAATCTGAAAAAGTAAGTTTCATGAAAGTGAGTGTTTGAAACAGCCCCAGTGTGTGTGTGTGTGTGTGTGTGTGTGTGTGTGTGTGTGTGTGTTTGCTTTGGAGTAGGCTTTGCTGCATGGGTCTGCGCTAGCTCCTCTACACACGTGCTGTGGTGGCTGTGTAGCTTGGGGTTTTGTGGGACTCCTGACAGCGAGTGAGGGACTGTCTCTGACTCTTTCGCTGCCTGGGGATCCTTTTTCTCCTACTAGGTCACCTCATCCAACATTGATATGAGGGCTTGTGGCTAGACTTGCTACATTTTGTTATGTGGTGGTCAGTCGTTAGGACCAGGAGGCCTGCTCTTTTCTGAAGGAAAATGGAAGAGGAGTGGATCTGGGGGAGGGGGAGGTAGTGGGAATCTGGGAGAAGTGGAGGGAGAGGAAGTTGCAGTTGGGATGTATACAGGTAGGAGAGAGGGGTAAATAAAAAGAAACAGATTAGGCTCTATGTGTCACACCTTTGAATGTGATGCCTGGTTGGTTTTATGATCTTGGTTTTGAGTATGGTAGCTTTTTGGATCCACAGACTACAACGAACTGATTACTACGTATGAATTTAAAGGGAGCAACATTTTTTATTGAGTTATCTTTTTCTTTTGTAATTTTGTTACATATTTATTTATTTGTGTGTGTGTGTGTGTGTGTGTGTGTGTGTGTGTGTGTGCATGTGCACCTTAAGGACACTTACAGAGCCATTGCCAGTCTTAGGAAGTGGGATAGGAATGATGTTTGGGGGGTACGTGTCAGTAAAGAAAATGTGGAGTGTCTTACCGTGGTAATGGGAGTCATCTGCGTTTGCGTTGGTGAGGAAAGTGAGCCCAGCTAGGTGGAATACATCTGCATTGTCATGGCCACCACCTGCCCCACAGCCCAGGTCACTCTTATCATCCAAAGTTTGAAAGACCTGTCCGGAGGAGTGAGACACTAAGCTTACTCGTCCAAAGGACAAAAGGAATGAGTCATCACACCATGTCACCAAATCTGTGAAACCCACGGGCATTCATACAGCTAAGGCCCAAAGACCACACTTCCCAACTTTGTTCCTTCCATTGTATATATTTTAAAACCTTCCTATTTAAAATCAGTCAAGAATTAAACCTTAAGCAAATAGCATTGATGAGTATAATCTTAGGAATTGTCCCAGAGCATATACTATGTAGAATCTATAATTATATATGTCATATATAGTATAATCCATGTATATACTATATAACATATGTTAATTATATGTATAATTAATATGTATGTGTAATGTGTATAAATTATATGTATGTATGTATAAATTAATGTGATAAACGATGAAGGAATGAACTAACAAACAACATTAATTTTTGTTTTATGGAAAAAGTGTAGATTCTACATGGGAAAGTACTGTAAGTAGTTCATTTGGCTTTAATTTTGACTCAGAAAAAAATCCCTTTTTCTCTAAATGTTTATAACTTCATAGTTTCTTGGTTCTTTCTGCCTCTCCTAAGGGACTCAAGCCTAGAACTAATAGCTGACTGTCATGGAAATAGATGGGAACATATGGACCCTGGCCGTTTCCAAATTCTTTTTTCTAAATTCAGACTCAAGTGAGAATTCAAACAAATGCAGTGATTTCCTAGTTCCCTCTCCTGGATCCTTATGCTACTTTTGTAACTACCGTCACCCCTGAGCCCGCTCCTCCATCTCCCTCAGCTGAGGACTGCAGCTCTCATTGTTCCATCTGCTTATGATGTTGGTGTCTACACTTGGAAGAGCCAAAAATGATGGATGACCTGGGCTTTAGGGACAGAAGAAACTCTTTGTTGAATGTACTGTAGAAAAGGAGGTCAGGGCCGCTGTGATGGCTTGTAGATGCTCAGCCCAGGGAGTGGCACTATTGGGTGTGGCTCTGTTGGAGTAGGTGTGTCACTGTTCGAGTGAGCTATAAGACCCTAGTCCAAGCTGCCTGGAAGCCAGTATTCTGCTAGCAGCCTTCAGATGAAGATGTAGAATTCTCAGCTCCTCCTGCACCATGCCTGCCTGGATGCTGCCATGCTCCCACTTTGATGATATTGGACTGAACCTCTGAACCTGTAAGCCAGCCCCAATTAAATGTTGTCCTTATAAGAGTTGCCTTGGTCATGGTGTCTGTTCACAGCAGTACGACCTTGACTAAGGCAGCCCCCTTACTTCCTCCCCCACAATCTGCCCCAGCAGCCATACTTTGTGAAGCTACCCCACCCCATGGTCACCATGGAAATGCACTTAACTCTTTGCATGGCCCTTTTGGCTTTTCCCTGGACGTTATACACAGCTCTGTCCACTGCGGATAGTGCTACCCACGAGTCTGCTTCAGTCACCATGTCAAGGGACACAGTTTGGCCTGGAGAATACATATATTCATCTGGAGACAGACGGACCTAAGAGGTCATTTGAAAAGGGAAAGATCACTTGTGTGTGACAAAACCAGTCCAAGGCTGCTGCTTTGTCCCACCTCCTCCAGCCATGAGAGGATTGCACTGTGCTATAGACATGTCTCACCTGGAGCTGGTTGCCACACTTCTCCTCAATATTTATCCAGACTGCGTCAGCCACTAATTCTGCTGTCTGCTCCCCCGTGACTATGTAATAGACCAGGAGTCGTGCTGAAGGAACCATGTTCTGTGTCACTGGAATGTTTATATTTTGATAAGTTGAAGAGAAAAGTTTCTTTCTTGTGCCATACTGTACAATTTTGCCTTTGGATAAAATCTGGAATTAAACAGCAGCAACAACAATCAACAAAACAGAGATGGAACCTGTTCACTAGGGGTGCCATTTGGAGCTGGAGCAAAAATTACGTTGAAAAAGGGGAAATTAGCCTATATGTTTCTACTGTGTGCTGGGTGTTTCACATTTACTAAGACTCTTTAATTCTAACAACACAGCATGGAGACGGGAATATTTATCCCCACCAAAGAAACTGATGCTTTGGTAGATAAAGCTCTTGGCACAACAGAGTTTAAGTCCAGAATCCACACATAGCAGGTGTAGCAGCTGCCAGTAATCCTAGCATTCTGGAGGCAGGAATAGGTTCCCCAGGGGCAAGAGGGGTAGCAAGATTAGCCAATCAATAAATTCTGGATTTGGGGAGAGACACTGCCTCAATAAACAGAGGAGAGTGGTCGAAGAAGATGTTGATGTCGGATTCAGGCTTCCACATGTATAGGCACATACATATGTACCTACATACATGCTTTCATGTACACGTGAACTCACGCACCAGCATACATAACACACACACATACAAAGAAAGAAGGGCAGGGCGGTGGTGGCCCACGCCTTTAATCTCAGCACTTGGGAGGCAGAGGCAGTGGATTTCCAAATTCGAGGCCAGCCTGGTCTACAGAGTGAGTTCCAGGACAGCCAGGTCTACACGGAGAAACCCTGTCTCGAACTCTCACCCTCCCCACCCCCACTCCCACCCCCAAAAAGAAAGGACATTGAGGCTTAGGAGCTATCTATAAATGTCATGCTGATTTTAGTTCAAAACCACATAATAGAAAATTAGAGAGCTATATTTCAAACTAAACCTTTTTGAAATCTCAAGCTTACTCCACTGAATTGTTAACTTAAAAAAAAAATCCAACAGATGAGTAAGTGACTCCTAGTAGATAATCCTTATCTGGGGATTAGGGTTTAAAGTCCTGCATTAGATTCTAAATGGGGAGTTTAGAGCTAAAAAGAAATAACATGAAACCAAAACGTCTTCAAAGCTCCTTTGACTCATGTCTAGATAGCAGGACTGTGTTCATCTTACCAGCCTGTAAACAGTTTCCCTAATTCCTTAGTGGGTTAATATTTTTATTATTCTTGTGTTTCACTGTCTCCTAAACAACACTGAAAGATTACTGCCCATTTGCCCAGGGACACTGGAATAATTCATTCCACCTCCTTGGCAAGCGTTAGGCACATTTTTGAACCCTCCCAGTTGCTTAGCTGATGCATCGCTTAGCTGGAAACAGGATGCTGTTCCATTCTTACCAGCCACAGGGTCTCCTGTTAGGTCAACGAGATACACACAATTGAGTTAGGTGTAGTTACTGTTGGCTGTGAGATAGAATTCGATGACACATGTGATGGGCTGGCTTCGATGGAATCACTGGATGGGAAACCAGGAGTCCCCAGTTCAAACCACAGCCCTCTCTTTCTCATCTCCGAGGAGGAGGTGTGGTCTTGTAACCTCTCAGGCCCTGTCTCCCCCTCCCCCCAGCCCCGCCCCCCTTGAAATCAGCATGAGATTCTGCCTGCCCCAGTAGTTTGAGAAGACCGGAGACAATGTGCTTGGACAAGCTTGGAAACAAGTGTGAAGTCTCCGTGCTGCTCCCCTATCAGAAAGGACAGTGTCCTGGTGGGGGCAGGGTGAGGTCTCTCATGGCTGTACTTACCAAGTAATTATAGTGAGTTATTTTGTCGATATATGGGCTCTTGGGGGTAACCATAATATTCAGGTATTCTCCCACAAGCATGGGCTTGTAGTTTTCAGTCCAAGCGATGTAAAGGTAACTTTGACTGAGAGACGAGTAGGCCACTGCTTCGTACTCCCTGCTGACTTGATTTTCTTCGGGAAGTTCTGGGGCATCGGTTCTGACCTGGAAAGGAAAATTTCAAAAACCCACGTGGTTTGTGAGTCGTGGTTTCTGTAAAATGTCTTTTAAATCTTTGTCTCTTCAGATTCCTAAATTTCGCAATGCCTGTTGCTAAAGAGAAGACACACCCTCGTCAGTCATTCCAGTGTTTGTATAGTTTGCGTGTGACGTAACCCTAGAAAGTGTATGGGAAATACTGAGGGCAGGGCGGGCACTGTGGAGGAGTCCGATTGCGAGAATAGAAGGGCATTCCGAGGCAGGAATATGGGCGCCTGAGATCCTTGATGCACTGGAGACTTCCAGAGGATGGTTCAATGGTGGGAGAAATGACCAGGAGGCAGCCATAACTGCTCAGAACTGGAACATAGGGGTTACAGATGCATGGCATAGTGGCAGTCTGACTCAGTTTCCACTGGAAGGTCTGACACAGGATTGCTCATAAACCCAGCGGGCAGTGGTACCTGCTTTTGGACAGTGGGAGGGGCCCTAGCTCATGCCCCAGAGTTAGATATGTATTGGTTCCCATGCAACTTCGGACACTTACTAATTCCAGATCCACTATCTAGTTAAGAGAGGTTAGAAGCTTCCCTTTGTAGCTACAGAACAGCAAGGAGAATGGTCACAGTTCATCGCACTGATGAAATGCATCTTTTATAAGGCCCTTAGCACAGAGCTCTTAATAAGGGCTCTGTGGATGCCAGTGAGTGTAAGCCTCAGCCAGTGACCCCGGTTATCCTCGTAAGGGCTCGATAAGCCCCAGTGTAAGTCACCTTCAGCCAGTGACCCACGTTATTATTAGCTCTCTGGGATTTTATTAAGCACATTTTACTGGGAGAGAAGATGAACTGTGGAAGAGACTAGCTTATGCATCAGGAAAAATGGGGTGGGGCTTTCACATCTGACTCTAGAAAAGATAAAATACACGTGTCGGAAGAGGTGATTTCTCCCACTCATTGACAGTTTCGCTACCCTGACACGCCTGCATTCTGATATAACCTTTTTGGTATAAAAGGAAATAGTTAATTTCCAATCTCACCCCTGCCCCCAAATTTTGACAGTTTTCCCCCCTCACAATATTAGCAAATTGTCTGAGGTACTTGTTTCATTTTTGGGTGCAAAATTGTGGAATTATTCTCAAGACTTGAGGATAAAATCAGCCACACCTGTCCAGCAGCCAAAACACATAACTAACAGCTCATGCTGTTTTAAGGAAAGACAGCAAGAAGAGTTAGCTCACCTCAAACTTCAGCGCCGTCACGTTTGATGGGACGTTCACCACAAACAAAGCTACTCCATCAGAGGCGTGCGTGATGCTCCTCTTTGTTTCCAAGTCAGTTGTCTCTTGATTCACATTGACTGTTTGTACCATCAGCATTAATGGGACCCCTCCTACCGTCTGCTCGAGCGAATCCTTCACCTGTGCCTGTTTGCCAGAACAGTTCAGATCGACCCCTGTAGAATCTCATCGTGTCTCAAATCAGATCAAATCTGAAATGGCTTTCTCTCCTCTCTGCCTCCTACTGCCTTACCTACCTTGATGGAAAATGGAATCCCCGGCTTCACAAAAAGAGGGGTAGCGACCAAATTCAGTGTGTAGGGAGAGATGACATATTTGATGCCGGGGATTTCTGCCTCTTCTGAAAATCCACCTACAAGGACAGCAAGCTCTGAGTTAGTGTTCCCGGAAATGTGATAGTGGTTGTTAGGATGTCTGTCTGGTCTCTGTGCTTATTCATTCCCTTGACTTGTCTCCATTCATTGGCCAACTGAGGGAAAGTGCAGACAAGAGTTGGGAGGGAGCTTCCAAAGCCCCTGGAGAAAGACGGTCTCCAGAGGTCAGGCTGCAGCACAAGGCTGGGGGGTGGAAAGAGGGCTGTGGCCCTCAGCAGCCGCTCCAGGTTCAGGTACAGTTGAGTGTGTTCAAAGGATCAAGGGAAGAGGCAGGGGACCCGGAGGCTGAGCCTCAGCAGGTGTTCACGTTAGATCATTGGGATCTGGGGACAACTGGGGAAGAATCTGGCTTGATCGAGAGAAAAGTCTTGTCTTAAGAGGGCAATAGTAGGCCTGGAGAGATGGCTCAGCAGTGAAGAGCACTGACTGCTCTTCCAGAGGCCCTGAGTTCAATTCCTAGCAACCACATGGTGGCTCACAACCATCTCTAAGGGGAATCTGACGCCCTCTTCTTGTGTTTCTGAAGACAGCTGTGGTGTACTCATATCTCACTCTGCAGATTACAGTTAAGTAACAGCAAGGACGATGTAAAGGCTTTAGCGTCCTCAACCTCCTTTCTAGCATTGAATCCCAGTTTCCCCAGGCACTCAGACTGGAAGACAGGGCTTCACTCCTCGCCCCTCTTTCTGGCTCTCTGTGGGGGGAGTCCTGCTCTGCTCCACCCCTCGCCCCACCTGCCTCCACCTTTTCTCCAAGAGTGGTTGTCTCTATTACGCTGCTCTCAGCTACTCCACAAGCCTCTAGAAGCCCGCCTTCTTTTACAGGTTAACAGCATTGAGCTCTTTGCTTAGAGCACACGCAGGATTTTTGAAACAGGTTCCCTGATACACACATGCATGCACACACACACACACACACAAACACACAATACACATGCACATATACAGACACACAGATACACATATACAAACAACACACACACACACACACACACACACACACACACACACACACACACACACACACAAAACTTACCTGAAGTTTCTGTGACTGTTACAGCAATATAAAGGTACTTGTTGTTTAAGTCTTCTAGGCTGTTGTAGAACAGCTCTTTAACTGCTGTTTCAGAATTAAAAGAGATCTGAGCAACTCCGTCAATCAACTTTTTGAAAGGAACAAATGGAAGGAGTCAAGTTAGAGAAGAACATATCAGGAAAACGATCAGAGTCTGCTCTTACTAGCCTCTAGACTGAAGGCAAACTATAGGAGCCATGTGTTCTTGCCACAAGTAAAGTGAATGACAGAGTCACAGGTGTGGGGAGGTTTCAGTCCTTGCGAGGTCTTTCGGGTACAAGTTGATAATGTAGTATGCAGTAAGTAAAGAGACATGAAGTTTGTTTATATCACTAATTACTAGTCATATTGTTGAATTATTAAAAGATACTATTTTCTGCTGTTTTAAATTCATTTGAAAATGGTTTGCCCCGAAGGCAGGCCTTTTTGTCTGATTTTGCTTGATTAACAGATGCTGGCATTGAACAGGGAGGGACCTCGCACATGCTAAGCACACACTTCATCATTGAGCTACAGTCCTTGTCTTTATTTCCTTTAAATCTCAGTGCTTAAAGTAGAATCTTGAATTTTATAAAGCCTCTTAATTTGCATATTGAATTAGTAATCTTTTAAAAAACAGAAGCTAAGTACTTGATTGTACAAAATGTACATAAAAAATGACATGACCCCGTGTCATCAGCGGTGTTTAAAGAATATTAAGTAAGAGAAGCCAGAGCCTGGGCTTTAATCTCGGTTCTAGTAACAGGATTAAATCAGCCTTTAATCGTGGACAGGTTTCATGTTATGTGGGATACTCGGCACTAGAGATACCCCTCCTTCTAGCTGCTCAGTGCCCGAAGCACCCCCATTTTAGAACAATCGTAAGTAATTCTGGGCATTGGTGAATGTCCCATTGGGGTAAATGCCCTCTACCCCAACTGAGAGCCACTCTACCAGGAAGCATAAAACATGCTTTAATGCGAGAGACTCACAGCCTAGGAGCACATAGAGTGTCAGCTAACCATGTTCAGTGGTCAGGGACTACTTCCCAAAGAAAAGCTGCCAGCATTGGAACATAAGAAATGAGAAGGAATTGGACACAGAGGAGACAGGGAGGACAGACTGGAGGAGCACAGACCTGGAGCCAAGAGAGACCATGTTAAGGAAGGGAAGAGATGGCGCAATATTCACTGGCAAGGGAGGCTGGTGCCAAAGAAAGGGCACTTTATTTTCTGTTTTCATTTTGCATGCATGTGTGTATGCTGTGTTTGTTGTATGTGCGTGTATGTACGTATTTTTTTACATGTGTGTGAACACACAGGCATGGGTGTGTGCATGTGAAGGCCCAAGGCTGACATCGAGGATCATGCTGGATTGGTCTGCCACCTTACTTGTTGAGGCAGGGTCTCTGGATCAAGCCCAGAGACCACTGGTGTGCCCCATTTCTGTAGCTAGCTTGCTTCAGGGTTTGGGAGGGGGAATTTATCTGAAGGGCAATAGATGCCAACCAGAAACTTTAAGTCGCACGGTCCACAGGATGTGGGATTGCACTGGAGGGTTTGCGAGTAACTCTTGCTCATTGCATAACCGAGGTCTGAGCAGTCATCTTACATTTGCAGCTTGCGTGGCTTTGTGCATCATCTGCTTCTCATCCTCTTTTATGTCCTCTCTCAATCCAAAAAAGACATACACTTCAGCATCAGAGACCGCTTTATTATAAAAATATCTGCAGAACAATATCAGAAAGTTGTTTTCCTAACACTGTTATTATAGGTGACTCAGATGAGATCTAACAGGTTTTTTTTGTTTGTTTGTTTGTTTTTTTTGTTTTTCCAGACAAAGTTTCTCTGTGTAGCTCTGGCTGTCCTGGAACTCACTTTGTAGACCAGGATGGCCTCGAACTCAGAAATCCACCTGCCTCTGCCTCCCAAATGTTGGGATTAAAGGCATGTACCACCACCGCCCGGAGAGATCTAACAGTTTTAAGTTAGAAAAGGCACATGATATGCTGCCCCACCACCCCTATACTGTATTTCACCCTTAAAAGGCCATAGTAAGAAAAATATGACTTTTAATCCCAGTTCAAGGTCGGCCTGGTCAATGTAGCCACCACTAAGCCATGAGGGTACTACGTATCAAGTAAAGAAGGCGTAAGGCTTCCTGACCATCCCCAAAGTCATGGAACACAGCTAGTCACAGATTGACCTTGAACTCCCAGAACCTAACATAGCTAGACTGAGGGAGCCATGCCCTTACCTTGCTTTCACAGTGATTTCAAAGTTCCTAAAGTTTTTATAGCCAATGAAGTTACTTTCTGGTTCTATTAAAACAGAGAATCGTGGCAAGACTGGGAACAGAAATGAGGACACAGTGTTACCATTTAACTAGAGTGGCCTGGGAAGCACAACAAGCTGCGAGACTTTCTAATTGGACAAGAAGTAACATCATCATCACCACCATCATAATCATCATCATATCTCTATCATCCTCACCACCATCATAGTCATCATATCTCCATCATCATCATCATAATCGTCATCACATCTCCATCATCATCATCATCATCATCATCATCATCATCATCATAATTGTCATCATATCTCCATCATCATAATTGTCACCATATCTCTACCACCACCATCATCATCATCATCATCATCAACAACAACAACAACCATTATCTCTCATAAGCTTTCTTTTTTTTTTTTCTTTTTTCTTTTTTCCTTTTTTGTTTTTTTTTTTCTTTTGTTTTCTCATAAGCTTTCTCTCTCTCCAAATCAAGAGTGAATCCAGGCTTGAAGTACCCAAATAACTTCTTTTATATTTTGTTTATATTAATTATAATGGATAATAGATTGTTTTCTCCAGTAGAATAGAAATTCCTTAAAAACAGAACAAGGACTTCTCTCTCTCTCTCTCTCTCTCTCTCTCTCTCTCTCACTCTCTCTCTCTCTCTGTCTCTCGCTCTATAAGTCTTATCCTTCTTGTAAGTCTTAAATATTTATTCAATGAGTTTATTAAATTGAAAATAGGAAATGAAAATGTGGGTTTATTAAGCATCTATCATTAGTAGATAAAATCTAGCCAGTATTTAAGTGCTGTCATAGTCTCTGGTGCTAGCACATCTATGGGGGAATTGCCTTGATCGATGATTAATACAGGAGTTTACCGTGGGCGGCAACATTCCCTGGGCAGGTAGTCCTGGGCTGTGGAGAAATCTAGCTAAACATGAGCTTGTAAGCAAGCCAGCAAGAAGTGTCCTTCCACACTAGGTGGTGGTGGAACACACCTTTAACCCCAGTACTCAGGAGGCAGAGGCAAATGGATCTCTGAGTTCAAAGCCAGCCTGGTCTATGGGGTGAGTTCCAGGACAGCCAGGACTACACAGAAAAATGCTGTCTTGAAAAGCAATGCCTCAATGTGTTCTTCCATAACGTTTGCTTCAGGTTCTGTGTGGGTTCCTGTCCTGACTTCTCTCAGTGACTGTGAACTAGAAGCTAGCCAAAAATAAAAAACAAAAAACAAAACAACAACAAAACAAAACAAAAACAAAAACAAAAAAACCCCCGCCTCCCTGCAAGCTACTTCTGGCCATAGTACTTGTGCTAGTTAGTTTTTGTTTGTTTGTTTTTTGTTTTTTGGGGTTTTTTGCCTTTTATTAAAAATAGATTCTTTTTTCATACAGTATATCCCAATTATAGTTTCCCCGACCTCTACTCCTCCCCTCCCATCCAGATCCACTCCCTTGTTTCCTCCTCATTAGAAAAGAACAGGCTTCTAAGGGATAATAATAAAATAAGATAAAGCAAGAAAAAGCCAAAACCATCACATCAAAGCTGGACAAGGCAACCCAACAGAGGAAAAGAGGCCAAGAGAAAGCACAAGAATTAGAGACCCACTCGTTCACACACTCCGAGTCCCGAAACATACTATGCTGAAGGCTACAGTCTATCAATACACACGGAGGACCTGTGCAGACCTATGCAGGCCCTGCTCATGTTGACTTAGTGGGCCTTATTTTTCTGGTGTCCTCCATCCCCTCTGGTCTGACATTCTTTCTGCGTCCTCTTCTGCAGGGTTCTCTGAGCTCCGAGGGGAGGGATTGGATGGGGACATCTCCTATAGAGCAGCGTATTCCAAGGTCTCTCTCTCTCTCTCTCTCTCTCTCTCTCTCTCTCTAATGTCTGACTGTGAGTCTCCATTATTTGCTCCCATCTACTGCAGGAGGAAGTACTGGTTAGTTTTATGTCAACTCCATGCAAGCTATAGTCACCTGAGAGGAGGGACACGTAATTGAGAAAATGGCTTGTAGAGTTTCTTTTTTTTTTTTCAGTTAGTGATTGATGGGGCAGGGCCCCGCCCACTGTGGATGGTGCCACCCCTGGGCTGATGGCCTTGGGTTCTGTAAGAAAGCAGACTGAATTGACATGAGGCGCAAGCCAATGAGCAGCACCCCTCCATGGCCTCTGCATCAGGTTCCTGCCTCCAGGTTCCTTCCCTGTTTTGAGTTCCTGTCCTGACTTCCTCCAGTGATAAACTGTGATGTGGAAGTGTAAACTGAATAAACCCTTTCCTCCCCACATTGCTTTGACTGTGGTGTGTCACCACAGCAACCGTAGGACGAGTAGAACTGCAGCAGGGTAAGGAAGTAATCTCAGAGTACATCGAGTGCTAAGATGCTACGCAGGAAGCAAATCCAAAGAGAGATTCTCCAAGTAAATGAACATCAGACTGAGACACGAGATGTGAGTGGAATCGACCGGGCCAGGAGGGAAATGGAAAAACACCACATGCAATATTTCCAAAGCTGTGGGAAGGGGGGCAGGACAAGACTTGTATAACCTGAGGCTGAAGAAGGAGCAGGGGCCAGCTCAAGCTAAGAATGTGGAAGTATAAAGAGCAGTAGTAAGTGCTGTCTGTGTGGACGCTGTGATGACTTTCACCCTGAGATTGTTTGGCTGATACTAAGCAAGACAGCCGATAAGCAGCGATGCCAGGACGACTGCTGTTGTGTTTGGCGTAAGCCTGGTGAGGTGAGTGGGTTGGAGACAAAGGCAGAGAATAAGAGACAGGCGGGATGTGCATGCCAACAGAAAGTGGCAAACGCAGGAGGCAGTGAGGTCAGGCAGAACAAGGGGCCAGGGCTTAATCTTCAAGGCTGAGTCTCATGAGGGCTGATTTGGTCACTGTCTCCCTGCTGATTGTGAACAGTGCATCTATCTGCCCTTCGTAGGAATCTCCTGAGGAAAGAAAGAGTGGCCTCAAGCAGAGACGCCCAGTCTGATAACAGCACAAAGCCCCTGAGTAAACCAATAAGAGATGGGGAAATTCAGCTACTCATAGTTACTTCAGAAATATGACCGATCTCAAAACAGGAGTATGTCCAAGGTCTAAGTGAGCTATCAAGTTCTACTCACTTTATCTAATTATTTATCTCAAGACTATAATTCTGGGAAGGACTTTAACAAGCCAAGCTCCTCAAGGGACCACATTTCCTTCAACTCTGTCATGAAGGACACAGTCCAGGCAGATCAGTTGGCTTCTTCAAGGCTGACAGGGCAAGCTAGAACTAAGCACTAGCTACTCAAACAATGACTACGTATATCTGACTCCCCCCACCCTCTTCTGGTACTTCCAGCCATACCAAAGGTACTGCAAAATCCCTCTTAGTTATAATAACATATTAATATTCGAGATTACCATATTCTTTAATTTCAAAGTATGCAGTTCCAGTTGTTGTAAAATCCTTCTTATAGTTAGCTTTAATTGTCCAAACGCCATACCTGTGGAAGCAAAATATGTAAAAACATGAATGTCATTAAATATGTCTAATTTTGCCATAGACAATTTAACTAATTCCTATTTAAAGATGTTAGAATACATAGACATGTAAATATTTTGTGAGAGATTCTAAAACAATAAACAGAAATAGTTGAGTATTTTTCTTTTGATAATAAAAATTATTTATTAATTAGATTTTACATATTGTATTATTTTTCCAGGTATTTTATCTTAATACAGTCATTTTGTTTGATTTAAAGGGCTGATGATAACTTCAGAATTTACTTAATTCTTGATTTTAAGGATGCTAACACAATATTACAATCTGTAATATATCAGAAAATCCATATTGATGACTCTAGAAACATGTAATGCACAGGTCATGCTTCTACAGATCATAAAGTTTACACCTTACATACATAGAATAATGATTGGAAACAAGGGATGGTTTATCTGAAAAGGAAATGGCTTACTTAGTTAAAAAAAATAATGATGATGATAAAGAATGGCATGGAAGTGTCACAGTCTTCAGAGTTGACAGTCCATGTGAGTTGGAGTCCTCGTGTGTCTGTACAGGAGCAGGTTTGAGAAGAGACCAAGCCGTTGGCCTCGTTTGTGAAGTGAGAACATGCTGTCCTGGCTGTACTGTGTGTATTGCAGTTATCTTTAGCAATAATTAAAGAATCTCTATCAAGTACCACATCCCATGACTGCTGAGACGAAACAAGCAGTCCAGGTAAGGGGCTGCCCTCAGGGAGTTTCCAGTCAACCGGAAACTGTAGAGACAAGAGCTTGGCAGAGAGGCAGCCTGTCTGTAACCCTGGCGCTGCCGCTACTGAGGCTGAGACAGGAGGAGTTTGAGGTCGGTTTGTAGTGAAGAATGAATTCCAGGCCACCCTGAGCTACAGTGAGACCCTGCCTCAAAGCCAAGCAAACAGAAAAACTCAAAAGAAACAAGAAAATAAAGACACTGAGGTAAGCATCTTAAAGAGAATATGAAGGGGCGGTGTGGGGGGTAGACCACACCCAGAGACAGTATCCTGAAGATGAGGTGAAGCTCAGCATGGAAGACAGGGCGAAGCGTGCTCTAAATGAGGTGACTAGTGTAAAGGTACCAGGGTGGGACAATGCCAGTCAATACAGTCTCATAGGGACGCAAAACGGCCATGGGACAAGATAAAGTTTGAGATATTGACAGTAATGGCAAGAAGCTCGATTCTGCACTGTAGAGTGCATTGTATTTTCAAGAAAGTACACAACTGAAAAATTATCCGCTTGGGCAGTGGTGGTGGCGCACACCTTTAATCCCAGCTCTCGGGAGGCAGAGGCAGGCAGATTTCTGAGTTTGAGGCCAGCCTGGTCTACAGAGTGAGTTCCAGGACAGCCAGGACTATACAGAGAAACTCTGTCTCTAAAAATCAAAAATAAAATAAAATAAAATTTCCAGTTTACTGAAGCTTGCCAGTTTTAAAATACCTATACTTTAGAAGAATGCAGACACGCTGATTTCCTTTTTAGAAGGAAGGGGAAAAGACCATAAAGTGGCTGGTTGAGGTTCTGTAGCAGCTGTTTGCAGATGCTGGTGTCTAATACATGCTATGCTGTTCTCCCTTAGAAGCGGGACCCGCTCTCCATCTCTCTACATTGTTTTGCTCCCAGAACTCTACGTTACATTGTAGCTGTACTCAAATATACAGACACATGGTAGCTAAATAGGTGTCCTGCTGAAAGTCTGTGCCTGTGTGTTTCAGACAGAGCTCTGTTTCCCAGGCTGCAGATGAAGCCCTGGGCTCCTCCAGCCCCAGTCTCCTGAGTATCTGGGATGGTGGTGGGCTCTGCTGGATTCCAACACTGAGAATGTGTGGCTTTCCCTACCAGGAAGCAGTCTCCCATTCGCATCTCTGGCGTTCTGCTAACACTAGGTGGCTCCACTTGGTTGTGTAGGTCCTTACCAGCCAAAAGTTCCAGATGTGCATTTCAGAGAAAATTTGTTTAATAACAAACATTTTTTTTTGTACTTACTTAGGATTAGATGGAATCTTGAAGTCAGGAAAAGAGATAATTCCGGTATAATCATTTTCTTCTACGATGTCAACTTCTGCTCCTTCGGGGTCCTTTGAATAGAAACCGATGACCACATCTTAGTGTACTTTCTGTTACCATAAAAGAATATCCAAGATGGATAATTTACAAGTGATGGAGATTTGTCATTATTGTATTGGATAAGTGCTTTGCCAGTGTGTACATCTGTGTACCAATGTGTGTCTGGTGCACCTTCATGTGGGTGTAGGGATTGAACCTGGGTCCTTTGCAAAAACAACAAGAGCTCTTGATCAAGGAGCCAACTCTCTGGCCCTTTTAATTACTTCTTGATGGGCATGCTTTTAAAAAAGGAAGTAGACCAAGGATGGGTTTTGATGGTTTACATCAGCATCCTCCCCTTGTTAATTTAGCTTGTACGGGCATCCTATGTGTCTGTCATGGAGACGTAAATCTAAATCTATAATGCTTCATTCACATTGAGGGTTTAGCGACATCAGATAATTTAGTGTAGTGTGAGGATCGGATCATGGAGGGAGATTGCTCAATAAGCAAGTTAAAGTATTATTTATAGAACGAAAATACTTACTATGAAAGTTAAGACAGTCTCCCGTTTGGCTGGCTTCAAGTCGTCACTCAGAGAATAGACTCTAATCTTTACTGCAAAACCGAGTAACATCATCAGAAACTGCAGACATTGTTTCTATCTTTCCTTTATTTATTTACTCTATCTTTTCACTATAACTTTTCAGTCAGGGTTTCATTTAATTAGTTAGCCTGGTCTCGAACTCACCCTGAAACCCAGGCTGGCCTTGAATTCATAATCCTCTTGCCTCAGACTCTCACATAGTTGGGATTATAGGTTTATGCCACCAAGCCCAGTAGATTTTTTCTTATTTATTTATTTGTTTGTTTGTTTGTTTGTTTATTTATTTTTGAGACCGTGTTTCTCTGTATAGCCCTGGCTGTCCTGGAACTCTGTAGACCAGGCTGGCCTCGAACTCAGAAATCCGCCTGCCTCTGCCTCCCAAGTGCTGGGATTAAAGGCGTGCGCCACCACGCCCCGCAGATTTTTTTCTTTTTTAAATTTCACAGTCCTTAATGAGATAACTCTCATTTGAAAGACTGTATTCACAATCCATAAATGAAAATGTATGTTGAAAAAAAGAGACCCCTGGGATTCATGTAAGAGACTACTTGAATTTAACATACAGTTCAATGTGTTAAATACATTGCAACCCCAGGAAGCCTTTGGAAACACATCGTTGGTGTAAAACAACTTGTGTCTGTAACTGTTTACCAAGTGGCTAACATATGGTTAGATGGGAGTATAAGGTGTTTTTAATCAGAGTTAGTGGGAAATTGGCAGTTTGATTCAGACAGTATGTTATTTCTCTACTTACAAAATCCAACAGGGCTAAAACACTATGACCGAAGCAACTTGGAGAGGAAAGGATTTGTTTCAGATCACAACTCTCAGGTGATACTGCATCACTGAAGGCAGTTAGGGAAGGAACTCAAGGCAGGAGCCTAGAGGCAGGGACTGAACCGGGGGCTGTGGAGGAACACTGCCTACTGGCTTGTTCTTTCTGGCTTGCTTAGCCTGCTTTTATAAATTCAGGGCCATTTGCCCAGGGGCATCACCCATCCTTTATGGGCAGGACCCACCTACATCAATAATTGGTACAACTCCATGAAACAAATTGTATTACTATCTTTTTTTCAGATGGGGAGGATGGGTTGTGAGAAACGAATTCACAGACTACCACACAGTCAATAAAAGCTATGCTTGGCTCTGACCCCGGTTAAAATGGTGCCAAGTCTGCTTTTTTTTTTTCCTCGAGACAGGGTTTCTTTGTGTAGCCCTGGCTGTCCTGGAACCAGAGTCTACGTTTTAACTACTCCATTTCACTATCTGTCATCAAAGGAAAATATTTATAAGAAGTTACCTCATTAGCTACAGTAAGTGAAGACACCAGATTTTCTTATCAGTCAAGTCATGATGGGAAAACATGAGGTCATTCCCAAAGGAAGCCTTAACAACCAAGAAAGGCCCTGGGGTTCGGGATCTAGACTGCACACTTGCTATACAAGAGTGATGACCCTAAGTGGTGGGACGTGTGGATGGTACCCTTTCCAGGATGCATCCTCTATGATAGGAGGACAAGGTGAGAAGTTATACTTAATTTTATGTAGAGTCAGGCTGAAAAGACAAAAAAGACTACGGTTTTTCCTTTATTTAAACAAATCATCATCATTTTTTTCCATCCTTCAAAAGAAAGTGTGTCATAAAACCAGAGACACTGAAATTTATAGAGGAGAAAGTGGGGAAAAGTCTCGAAGATATGG